>NC_135239.1:111679468-111979468 GCF_051348905.1 Ranitomeya variabilis
CTGCGTCCTCCTTCATTGGCTGAGAAATGGCGCTGAACGCGTCATACAAAACGCGACTTTGGAGCGATGATCGCCGACCGCATGGCCGATCCCACACTAGGATCGGGTCGGGTTTCAAGAAACCCGACTTTGCCGAAAGTCGGCGATTTTTGAATTTGTCCGATCCGTTTCGCTCAACCCTAGTGGACAGTGTTGAAAGAGCAGTCAGATATTTGAATGACACCGCTGAACCTACAGCCAGGCATGGTCGTGTGTGACAATGGCCGGAACCTGGTGGCTGCTCTGAGGCAAGGTAAGCTCACACACATAGCTTGTCTGGCCCATGTGCTTAACGTCGTGGTTCAACTTTTTCTGAAAAGCTACCCGGAGCTGCTGGATCTGCTAGTGAAAGTACGCCATCTGTCTGCCCATTTTTGAAAGTCAGCTACAGCTTCAGCCGCTCTTGCCGTGCTTCAGCAGCGTTTGCAGCTTTCGGCTCACCGACTGGTGTGTGATTTCCCGACGTGTTGGAACTCTACTATTGGAAAGAATTTGTGAGCAAAAGAGGGCAGTTGTTGACTACCGACATCAACAAGGTCGTTGATATTCAGTTCAGACTCCACACATAAGACCTCAGGAGTGGACATGGATGTCAGACATATGTACCATCCTACAAAACTTTGAGGACTGCACCAAGATGGTGAGCGGCGATGACGCCATAATTAGCATCACCATCCCACTTCTCAGCATTCTGAAAACCTCTCTGCTCACAATGAAAGAGGATGCATTGCAGGCAGAGCACGAGGGCATGGAACAAGGAACCATACAGGGTGATTACACTCAGCCCAGCCTCATGTTTTCCCAACGTGGATTCGTAGGCAATGAGGAGGAGGAAGAATAGGAGCCACTTTCATGCGCTATAGACAGTACTACATGCACAGCTGTCACACCGTCTGTTCAGCGGGGATGGCTTGAAAACAGGATGAGGATGAGGAGGACAGCATGGTCAGTCGTCCTGTTGGTGAGGACATGGAAGTCTTGCCTGTTAGCAGTTTGGCACGCATGACTGACTTTATGTTGCGACTAGTGTTGAGCGATACCGTCCGATACTTGAAAGTATCGGTATCGGAAAGTATCGGCCGATACCGGCAAAGTATTGGATCTAATCCGATACCGATACCCGATACCAATACAAGTCAATGGGACTCAAGTATCGGACGGTATCCCTGATGGTTCCCAGGGTCTGAAGGAGAGGAAACATTCCTTCAGGCCCTGGGATCCATATTAATGTGTAAAAGAAAGAATTAAAATAAAAAGTATTGCTATAGTCACCTCTCCGACGCAGCCTGGACCTTACCGAGGGAACCGGCAGCGTTCTTTGCTTAAAATGCGCGCGTTTACTGCCTTCCGTGACGTCACGGCTTGTGATTGGTCGCGTGCCACCCTTTGTGGCCGCGACGCGACCAATCACAGCAAGCCGTGATGTAATTTTCAGGTCCTGAATGCCTAATTCTAGGCATTCAGGATTTGAAAATTACGTTACGGCTTGTGATTGGTCGCGTCGCGGTCACATGGGCGACGCGACCAATCACAAGCCGTGACGTCACGGGAGGCAGGAAACGCGCGCATTTTAAAATTACGTCACGGCTTGTGATTGGTTGCGTGCCGCCCATGTGACCGCGACGAGACCAATCACAGCAAGCCGTGACGTAATTTCAGGTCCTGAATGCCTAATTCTGCATTTAGGACCTGAAAATTACGTCACGGCTTGCTGTGATTGGTCGCGTCGCGGTCACATGGGCAGCACGCAACCAATCACAAGCCATGGCATAATTTTAAAATGTGCGCGTTTCCTGCCTCCCGTGACGTCACGGCTTGTGATTGGTCGCGTCGCCCATGTGACCGCGACGCGACCAATCACAAGCCGTAACGTAATTTTCAAATCCTGAATGCCTAGAATTAGGCATTCAGGACCTGAAAATTACGTCATGGCTTGCTGTGATTGGTCGCGTCGCGGCCACATGGGCGGCACGCGACCAATCACAAGCCGTGACGTCACGGAAGGCAGTAAACGCGCGCATTTTAAGCAAAGAACGCTGCCGGTTCCCTCGGTAAAGTCCAGGCTGCATCGGAGAGGTGAGTATAGCAATATTTTTTATTTTAATTCTTTCTTTTACACATTAATGTTGTTTCGATACCGATACCCGATACCACAAAAGTATCGGATCTCGGTATCGGAATTCCGATACCCGCAAGTATCGGCCGATACCCGATACTTGCGGTATCGGAATGCTCAACACTAGTTGCGACCAACGCTACAAGGAGAACTTTCAATCTCTTCTGCCAGAGGCAGAGAGATGTACTAAAATGTTGTAGTTCCAGATGGCCCTTGTAGCGGAATTACTTAGAAAATTCCCATGTGAGAACGCTGGCAGCAGACATCACATTTTGTTGTACAACCAAGGAGTTCAAGTGAGAGAGAGACAGAAGTACAATCCAGCTCAGGCAGGGGAACAATAGCAAAGTTCTGGGACAGTTTTTTCAGACCCTCCCATCGTGCCGGCACAGAGGCAAGGAGTGCTGTCACAGGAAGTGCAATGTTTGGGAAGATGCTGAGGGAGTACCTTGCAGATCGTACAAATGTCCTCCGTGATTCCTCTGTGCCTTTTAATTATTAGGTATCCAAGCTGGACACGTGGCATGAACTGGCTCTCTACACCTTGGAGGTCCTGGAGTGCCCTGCTGCTAGCGTTCTGTCAGAGAGGGTTTTTAGTGCCGCTTGTGGAATTATAACAGATAAGGGCATCTGCCTGTCAAGTGAAAATGCTGACAGGCTGTCTCATAAAAATGAACAAGGGCTGGATTGGGCAAGATTTGTGTACACCACCAAATTTAAACAGCAAAACATAACCTCTAATACATTGTTGTGGAGGTGTATTGTCATGCACCTCTCCCCAACCACACATGGCTATAAGCTTCCTGATTTGGTCTGTTTGGTGTTATCCTCCACCTTAGGCCGGGATCACACATACGCGAGATACGGCCGAGTCTCGCAGGTGAAATCCCTCCTCTGGCGCCGGCACTTGGGAGCGGAGCGTGCAGCTCCATGTATTGCTGTGCGGCTGCACACTCCGTTCCGCAGTGCCGGCGCCAGAGGAGGGATCTCACCTGCGAGACTCGGCCGTATCTCGCGTATGTGTGATCCCGGCCTTATCCTCATCCTCATCATCCACAACCAGTACAACACCAGGGTGAACGTATTCCCTGATGGAAAAGTCACTAAATTTTTGTGCAAGGGTGTTTTTCTGATGCCCGTTACTAATTAGAAACCAAAATAAACTCCCCCAGGGGGAACTGTCATCAAAATGAGATGTACGTATATTTTTCCCATTTATTCTTATATATTCCAGTTTTAATATATCTGCACCATCCTTTTATGACCCAGTGTATACCTCCACAATATGAAAATATTGAAATTCTATTATATAATTTTTTTTATATCCCTGTCTCTGAGCTGTTGCTTGGGACAAACATATATCTCGTTGGACACAATCTGGCATCATATATATGAACCTGTGTTCGCCCCTCCCTTTTGTTATTTACTTTCATCAGTGGATTCACATACTTTTTTTTATTTTATTTCAGTATGATTTATCTTTATGTCTCCTCATTCTCCACCACTAGATCACCAGGCTTAACGTCTTCTGTGCCGCTACAGGCAGTCCAATTTTTGGCAATGGTGTCTATGATGCCCATAGTATGTTTTTAAAAAATGTATCCCCCTTGGGGAAATGTTTGTCAGCCCATGCACTGCGTGTATGGGCATTACAAGTTTAGAAGACACACTCCTTTACATTGTGCCTATTTTTTCATGAGGCCTTCAGCAATGTCTCCTCACTCTTCACCACTAGATCACCATGCTTAATGTGTTCTGTGCTGCTACAGGCAGTCCAATTTTTGCCAAGCCTGCCTTTGATGTCCATAAAAGTTTTTCAAAAAAGGTACCCCCATGGTGAAATGTTTCTCAGTCCATGCACTTCGTGTATGGGCGTTAGAAGCCTAGTAGACCCGCTCCTTATCATTGGGCCTAGTGTTTAATTGAGCCAGTTGGGCAGGGGAGTCTATGTGCACATATCTACATAACTGCAAGGCTTGCAGGCACTGTATGTGAGTGTATAGATCTCCCTGTATCAAAAGGCTCCATTAATGTCTGCTGCTGCTGCGTATTTTATATATACCTAGCTGCAGTTATTAGTTATGCAGTTATGCCTGCTCATTTTGTTATAAATCAATCCATAGCCCCCTTTTTTCAACATTTGCTTGGTCACGCTGCAGACTACAGCCTGGTCATTGCAATACAAGAGCGTGAAAATATAATTTTTTACCTATTTTTTGTGGGGCCCAAGCATCAGATGTGAGTGGGCCTTTTTTGGGGGGTACTATCTAATATTTTGTAGTGTCTTATAACATTTTGGACACTATTTTGCTGCTCCAAAAAACTTTAGCTGGCCCCCAAAAAATTAGCTACAATTGTTATATTTATCACTGTGTGTTGTACGCCACAGGCATATCTTATCATTGCTCTAAATATCTTAACATTTTCGTACTCCAATTTTATTTTTGGGTGTCATAACCAACTTTTTGACAAAATTTTGATGTGAAAAAAAACGCCACATTTTGATAAGTCTGTTATCTCTGGCTGACACCTGGTGTAACAGTGGTGTCAAAGTCCGTGCTTTGCAGGCATATGTTGCATTCTTCTGTCTGCTACCTTTGGTCTACTCAGTATTCATTGTTTAAAAAAAAAATAATTATACAGTCTGTTATCTCCATCACACTCCAGGTGTATCTGTGGTGTAAAAGTCTTCTGTTTGCAGGCATACGTTGCATTGTTCTGTCTGCTAGCCTTGGTGTACTCAGTATTTATTGTTTTACAAAAAAAAAAAATTATGAAAATGTATACAGTCTTTTATGTCACGCTGAGGCCTGGTGTATCTGTGGTGGAAAAATCGTAGCTTCGCAGGCATAAGTTGCATAGTTCTATCTGTTAACCTTGTTCTACTCTTTTTCTTTTTTTCAAAAATTCACCAAAAACCCCCCCAAAAGTCCTCGACTTCAACCAACACCATCCGGTTCATCTTGTTGCGCATTTGCTGTGTGATCTTGAACAGATTCTGCAATAGAGCGTTCGCCGCGTCCTAATTTCTCCAGGTGTAAAAAGCAGCCAATTATTCATATCTCGGGGGCTGATCAGGACGGGACCCCTCTGCTCTCGCAACCAATCAGCTAACTGTGGATTATATTCAGCAGATTTGTCTTTTTGCATGATTTATTTCCGGAGGTACGATTCTCCCTTCGAACTGTAGCAGTTTGGTATCGAAATTCAGCCCCCAGTCATGTAGCTCTTTCTGAACTCTCTCTTCCTTGAATATGTAGTTCATGAACTTTCCAACTTGCCGCTCCCTCTATTCTGGTGGTAAGGGGGTGTGAACGGCCAGGTCTTTCATGACGTTGAAGTCATTTCTCATTCTGTCGTTCAGACCTGTTAGGTTATAGAACTCTGGCACTAGTATGATGGCTCCGTCTATGGCTCCCAGCTTGGGCCTCCGGGGGGATATTCACGATTAGCGGCTGGATCATGTCTTTCACTTGTTCATTGTATTGGTTCTTATAGTAGTCCACAAAGCTGATCTCTCTTCCGTCTGCCTTCTTGAAGGTTGACGCTGTAGTCATGTTCCAGGCGATCACGGTAGGTTTTAGTGTTGGACTTGGTGAGGACAATCTGTCCAATCAGCTCCTTGCAGCAGGCATCCTGGAACCTCTGAGGGCCACATGAGGAGTAGAGGCTGCTCATGATGTCATGCACAGTCTCGTTCCTAAGGACTTTATGGCTGACATCAATGCTCAACATGATGCTGGGCTCATACTGGAGGATGGAGGTGGAAAATCCTGGGCAGATTGCGAGTTGGTGGGCTCTGACTTCGGTGGCGTCGCTCGGGTTGTAATAGTTGCATCCTATTTGCTTCATATCCATTATCTTCAGGAGTCTTCGGAAAATTATGTTACAGAAATGGAAGCAGGTCAGCGAGGTCGGTAGAAGCTCGTTGGTCAGGGTGATTGCTATCTGCACGTTCTCTCCATTTCGAGTTTAGCTGAACATCTCGGTGACCTTATTCAGTCTTTTTGGTAAAAACAACACAGTTCCATCAAACGCCTGTGCCTTCCCGATGGTTTCTTCATGCTGGTACAGGAGGCCATACCCCAAACGCTTGGACTCCATAGCGGGGTTGAAGTCAGCGTGATACTGGTACAGGGGTCACTGTGGTCAGGACACCAGCTTGATGTGGTTGGTCACAAGAGCAATCTTGGTTCCAGAGGCACCAGCTTTCGATTTTTGGACATGTTCGATAGTCTGCCGGGTGTTCACCCCAATGTCATTGAAGTCACGCCTACGGCTGCCCCGTTAACCGATAGACACTTTTGCAAGTCCAGCTGATACCTGCAGAACCTCGGGCGATGGTCTCTCTGCTGCCGCTGCCGGTGGCCCACTCTGGTGCCATCTTCTGACGAGCAAAGGCCCAGGCATTGGCTGCTGAGATGACTGCTGGCCGGGGTCCTTGGGGGCTGATGTACCTGTCCAGGTGGTCTTTGTTGGACCTGCTCCTGCACACGAGCTCGGCCGTGGGCCCGGGATCTTGCTCGTCAGCTCATCTTTTTCTTCGTACACAAACCCCGCACTAGTGTGTATTGTGCCTAGTTTTTAATGAGGCCTTCATCAATGTTTCCTCATTCTCCACCACTAGATCACCATGATGAACATGTATGCTGCTACAGCCATTAAATTTTTGGGCAACAGTGTCTATGATACCATTTATAAATAATTTTTTAAAACTGTAACCCCCATGGGGAAATGTTTGTCAGCCCATGCACTTAGTGTATGGGCATTATAAGTCTAGGAGACACGTTCCTTTACATTGGGCCTAGTTTTTAATGAGGCCTTCCTCCACCTCTCATCATTTTCCACCACTAGATCACCGGGGTTCACGTGTTCCGTGCTTCTACAGACAGTCAATTTTTTGGCAAAGGTGTCTGTGATACCCATTAAATATTTTTTAAAAATGCAGCCCCCATGGGGAAATGTTTGTCAGCCCATGCACTTAGTGTATGGGCATTATAAGTCTAGGAGACACGTTCCTTTACATTGGGCCTAGTTTTTAATGAGTATGTCTAAAAATGAACCATATGGCGCTGCTTAGTTGCTCCAGGTGAATAAGCAGCAAATATATGGACGAAATCACTCCCAATCGTCCCAGAAATGGTTAATCAAAGAAAACTATATGTGATATTTGCGCTAAATGCACCTATATGAAGCCATAAATAGTTAAAATACTGGGGAATGTCATAAACTAGGTTCCTCATACAGGACCAGGATTAACAAGATGTATTTACCTTAATATCAAAGAGAAGGAGATCTGTGTCCAGTGCTGGCATGCGGAAAGGTCCTTCACTCATGTGCTGAAAGGTTGGTGTCTGAAGCCTTCTCTGAATCTCTGTTCCAAAAATATCCAATGTGTTGCAGAGCAAATAGTAGTATAGGAGACGCTGTCCCGGCCGGTGACTAGCGTACTCCCCCAGAGCTTGGTAACTGCCGTGCACAGGCAGTGGCGGCCGCGTGTATAGAGCTGAAGCCGACAAGGTGCAGGACCTTGTGTGACGTCATAGTCACGTGATGTGTACACGTGACCAGCTACAAAGCTGCGGAGCTACGGAGCTACAAATAGCACACAGGACCAACTAATCCTACACGTTTCAGAGTCGCTGACTCCTTCATCAGGGATGGTGCTGTGTGCAGGATGTGTGCTTTATATAGCGTGCCGCCATTTTTTTTTTTTTTTTATAATAATTTATTATTTGCTCATTGGATAAAAGCAAACAGTTCTATCTCCGTATTTAGACCGTGGGGTGCCAAAGTATTTAGTTCAAATATGTACCTCATTTCTTCTCTTGACATTTGGTGAATAAAGTTGCCACCCCTCCAGTCTTTTTTCACTATTTTCAGTCCAGTGACTAAAATGTCCTCAAGTGAACCCCCGTGATATTTGGCAAAATGTTGAGATAAAGGGTGTTCCGAGAATTTTTTACTAATGTTACACAAATGTTCTCTAATCCTTACATACATAGGGCGAATAGTGCGGCCTATGTATAATTTCTTGCAAGGGCACATAATGCTGTAGATAACTCCTTTAGTGGAGCAGGTGATGAAATCTTTAATATTAATTACTGTTGACTGATTAGAGATGGAGATTTGTTTCTTTGTGCCTAATTTCTTACATGATAAGCATTTTTTGCATGGGAAGAAGCCATTGGGGCGTTTTGATAAAAAATGATGATTTTTTTCTTCTTTCTCCAGAGGTCTACATATCGTTGGGGCAATTAGATTCCCCAAATTTTTTGCCCTTTTGAAGACGAATTTTGGACGCACTGGTAGTAACTCCCCAATTATCTTATCCTCTTTGAGTATGTTCCAATGTTTATTTACAATCTTGTTCAGCAGTCCACTTTTAGAATTATATTGCATTATAATTGGAATCTCGTAATCTCCCCATTTTTCTCCATTCATTTTTTCTGACTTCTTTTCTGTCTGCATCAGGAGCCTTTCCCTCGGATGTTCTCCAACCTGTTCCTTAGTTTCTAACAGGAATTTTTTGTCATATCCTTTAATTACAAATTTCTCCACCAAGAGGTTTGCTTCCTTGTTATAGTCGTCCAGTCTAGAGCAATTTCTATGTGCCCTGATGAATTGGCTCTTTGGAACATTGAGAAGCCAACTAGGAAGATGACAACTGTCCAAGGCTATATAGTTTCCAGAATCAGTGGGTTTGTGATATATTTGAGTATGTATTTTGTTGCTGTCAATAAAAATTCGTAAGTCTAAAAAATTTATTTCTTTATTATTTATAACTGACGTGAATTTTAAAAAATAATTATTTATGTTTAAGTGTTGGATAAAATCATTTAGTAAAATGGGGCCCCCAGACCAAATAAAAATAATATCGTCAATGAACCTCTGCCATAGGACCAGGTTCGACCGTAGCTCACCCCCGCTGAAGATGGTTTCTTCTTCCCACCTTCCTACGTAAAGGTTGGCGTAACTAGGGGCGAACCTGGTACCCATGGCAGTACCCCATTCCTGGGAGTAGTAGTCCGCCCCGAATTTAAAATAATTGTGAGTGAGTAAAAAATCGATACAGTCTAGAATAAAAAGATTCTGATCCCTGGGTGTCTGGCTATTCTTTGACATAAAATATTCAACTGCTTCACATCCCTTTTTCTGCTCAATCACAGTGTAGAGGGAAGTTATATCTAAAGTCCCCATGATATAGTGTTCTTCCCATTGTATCTTCTGCAAAATATTTAAAATGTGTGCACTATCCTTTAAATAGGATGGAAGGAGGGGACACAGTCTCTGTAGGTAGCAATCCACAAATTTAGAAACGTTAGATGTGAGCCCTCCTATGGCGGAGATGATCGGTCTGCCTGGTGGATGCAGCGGATCTTTGTGGACCTTAGGTAAATAATAAAAATATGGAGCCCGGGGATGCATGTTATTTACAAAATCAAGTTCATTCTTATTTAAAAATCCCTTCTGGAAACCTGTTTGTATCAAGCTTTGCATTTCTTTTAGATAGTTAGCTGATGGGTCCATGGTTAGTTTTTTATAGGTGCGATTGTCACTCAACAGCCGTAGAGATTCTTTATCATAATCGGGAGTGTTAAGTATAACTATACCACCCCCTTTATCGGCCGGTCTGATGGTTATTTGTTTGTTGTCTTGAAGTTGTTGAATCGCCCTACGTTCTTGATTAGACAAATTATACTTGAACTGAGAACATTTTCTGTCCGAAATTTTTCTAATATCCCGAATCACGTTATTCTGAAAGGCCTCAAACGCCTCAGAATATTCCTGGATCGGGTTAAAATTTGATTTCTTTTTGAGAAGGGTGTGTTGATACGGATCAAAAGTATCCATTGATCCATCATTATTTGCCATGCTTAGCTTCTTTTTTAGATAATGTTTCTTAATAGCCAGTTTCCTCATGAACAGTTTCACCCCTATGTAGGCCTGAAATTTATTGAACTTTGTACTTGGTGCGTATTTAAGGCCCCTATTGAGTAAGCAAGCCTCATTGTTGCTCAATGTGTGATTGCTCAGATTGAAGATCTTCTGTTTTAATTGCGCTGAGATGTTTTCCTGTTGTTGATGTACTGATCTCTCTTTTTTGGTTGGGAGATGGCTTTGTGTGATTTTTGGTTTATTTTGTTGTAATTTTTTATCTTTCTGTCCTAACATGAAAGATGGCACCTGTTTCTGTCGTAGATGTTGTGAATTAGATTGTTCCCCGGAAATCCCAGGGGTATTGTCATTATTTTCAAATGCTAGGAATCTATTATGTGTTTCAATAGTTGGTATTGGTGTGGAGATGTCCGGGGCAATATTTGATTGAAGTGATCAAACCATTTGAGATGCATCCTGAACTGATTAAACTCTCCAATAGCATACGCAGAATGATCAAAATTAAAGAAAATGAGATTATGGAAAGGAAAAAAATAAAATTTGGTAGGGATCTATTTGAGGAAGGGAAGTGTCCTCAATTAACTGGTATAGAGCATAATGATCATCCCGAAGTAGGTAGAAAGAAAAAAATTAAGACACACCATTTGGAGCAGGGCCATACTCCAATATATAACTTCCCAATGGTAACAATTGATGAAATAAATGGTGATGCCAGTTCATTGTTATCATCAAGTGAAAGATATTCTATCCACTTGACTTCTGATGTAGAAAACTTCACAATTAACGAAACAAATGTAAATAACGGCACAGAAGACACCAATATGGAAGATAATCTCATTCAATCAAATATTGCCCCGGATATCTCCACCCCAATACCAACTATTGAAACACATAATAGATTCCTAGCATTTGAAAATAATGACAATACCCCTGGGATTTCCGGGGAACAATCTAATTCAAGACCTCTATGACAGAAACAGGTGCCATCTTTCATGTTAGGACAGAAAGATAAAAAATTACAACAAAATAAACCAAAAATCACACAAAGCCATCTCCCAACCAAAAAAGAGAGATCAGTACATCAACAACAGGAAAACATCTCAGCGCAATTAAAACAGAAGATCTTCAATCTGAGCAATCACACATTGAGCAACAATGAGGCTTGCTTACTCAATAGGGGCCTTAAATACGCACCAAGTACAAAGTTCAATAAATTTCAGGCCTACATAGGGGTGAAACTGTTCATGAGGAAACTGGCTATTAAGAAACATTATCTAAAAAAGAAGCTAAGCATGGCAAATAATGATGGATCAATGGATACTTTTGATCCGTATCAACACACCCTTCTCAAAAAGAAATCAAATTTTAACCCGATCCAGGAATATTCTGAGGCGTTTGAGGCCTTTCAGAATAACGTGATTCGGGATATTAGAAAAATTTCGGACAGAAAATGTTCTCAGTTCAAGTATAATTTGTCTAATCAAGAACGTAGGGCGATTCAACAACTTCAAGACAACAAACAAATAACCATCAGACCGGCCGATAAAGGGGGTGGTATAGTTATACTTAACACTCCCGATTATGATAAAGAATCTCTACGGCTGTTGAGTGACAATCGCACCTATAAAAAACTAACCATGGACCCATCAGCTAACTATCTAAAAGAAATGCAAAGCTTGATACAAACAGGTTTCCAAAAGGGATTTTTAAATAAGAATGAACTTGATTTTGTAAATAACATGCATATTTTTATTATTTACCTAAGGTCCACAAAGATCCGCTGCATCCACCAGGCAGACCGATCATCTCCGCCATAGGAGGGCTCACATCTAACGTTTCTAAATTTGTGGATTGCTACCTACAGAGACTGTGTCCCCTCCTTCCATCCTATTTAAAGGATAGTGCACACATTTTAAATATTTTGCAGAAGATACAATGGGAAGAACACTATATCATGGGGACTTTAGATATAACTTCCCTCTACACTGTGATTGAGCAGAAAAAGGGATGTGAAGCAGTTGAATATTTTATGTCAAAGAATAGCCAGACACCCAGGGATCAGAATCTTTTTATTCTAGACTGTATCGATTTTATACTCACTCACAATTATTTTAAATTCGGGGCGAACTACTACTCCCAGGAATGGGGTACTGCCATGGGTACCAGGTTCACCCCTAGTTACGCCAACCTTTACGTAGGAAGGTGGGAAGAAGAAACCATCTTCAGCGGGGGTGAGCTACGGTCGAACCTGGTCCTATGGCAGAGGTTCATTGACGATATTATTTTTATTTGGTCTGGGGGCCCCATTTTACTAAATGATTTTATCCAACACTTAAACATAAATAATTATTTTTTAAAATTCACGTCAGTTATAAATAATAAAGAAATAAATTTTTTAGACTTACGAATTTTTATTGACAGCAACAAAATACATACTCAAATATATCACAAACCCACTGATTCTGGAAACTATATAGCCTTGGACAGTTGTCATCTTCCTAGTTGGCTTCTCAATGTTCCAAAGAGCCAATTCATCAGGGCACATAGAAATTGCTCTAGACTGGACGACTATAACAAGGAAGCAAACCTCTTGGTGGAGAAATTTGTAATTAAAGGATATGACAAAAAATTCCTGTTAGAAACTAAGGAACAGGTTGGAGAACATCCGAGGGAAAGGCTCCTGATGCAGACAGAAAAGAAGTCAGAAAAAATGAATGGAGAAAAATGGGGAGATTACGAGATTCCAATTATAATGCAATATAAATCTAAAAGTGGCCTGCCGTAAAAGATTGTAAATAAACATTGGAACATACTCAAAGAGGATAAGATAATTGGGGAGTTACTACCAGTGCGTCCAAAATTCGTCTTCAAAAGGGCAAAAAATTTGGGGAATCTAATTGCCCCAACGATATGTAGACCTCTGGAGAAAGAAGAAAAAAATCATCATTTTTTATTAAAACGCCCCAATGGCTTCTTCCCATGCAAAAAATGCTTATCATGTAAGAAATTAGGCACAAAGAAACAAATCTCCATCTCCAATCAGTCAACAGTAATTAATATTAAAGATTTCATCACCTGCTCCACTAAAGGAGTTATCTACAGCATTATGTGCCCTTGCAAGAAATTATACATAGGCCGCACTATTCGCCCTATGTATGTAAGGATTAGAGAACATTTGTGTAACATTAGTAAAAAATTCTCGGAACACCCTTTATCTCAACATTTTGCCAAATATCACGGGGGTTCACTTGAGGACATTTTAGTCACTGGACTGAAAATAGTGAAAAAAGACTGGAGGGGTGGCAACTTTATTCACCAAATGTCAAGAGAAGAAATGAGGTACATATTTGAACTAAATACTTTGGCACCCCACGGTCTAAATACGGAGATAGAACTGTTTGCTTTTATCCAATGAGCAAATAATAAATTATTATAAAAAAAAAATAAAAAATGGCGGCACGCTATATAAAGCACACATCCTGCACACAGCACCATCCCTGATGAAGGAGTCAGCGACTCTGAAACGTGTAGGATTAGTTGGTCCTGTGTGCTATTTGTAGCTCCGTAGCTCCGCAGCTTTGTAGCTGGTCACGTGTACACATCACGTGACTGTGACGTCACACAAGGTCCTGCACCTTGTCGGCTTCAGCTCTATACACGCGGCCGCCACTGCCTGTGCACGGCAGTTACCAAGCTCTGGGGGAGTACGCTAGTCACCGGCCGGGACAGCGTCTCCTATACTACTATTTGCTCTGCAACACATTGGATATTTTTGGAACAGAGATTCAGAGAAGGCTTCAGACACCAACCTTTCAGCACATGAGTGAAGGACCTTTCCGCATGCCAGCACTGGACACAGATCTCCTTCTCTTTGATATTAAGGTAAATACATCTTGTTAATCCTGGTCCTGTATGAGGAACCTAGTTTATGACATTCCCCAGTATTTTAACTATTTATGGCTTCATATAGGTGCATTTAGCGCAAATATCACATATAGTTTTCTTTAGTTTTTAATGAGGCCTTCCTCCACCTCTCATCATTTTCCACCACTAGATCACTGGGGTTCACGTGTTCCGTGCTTCTACAGACAGTAGTGTTGAGCGATACTGTCCGATACTTGAAAGTATCGGTATCGGAAAGTATCGGCCGATACCGGCAAAGTATCGGATCCAATCCGATACTGATACCCGATACCAATACAAGTCAATGGGACTCATGTATCGGACGGTATCCTGATGGTTCCCAGGGTCTGAAGGAGAGGAAACTCTCCTTCAGGCCCTGGGAACCATATTAATGTGTAAAAGAAAGAATTAAAATAAAAAATATTGCTATACTCACCTCTCCGAGGGAACCGGCAGCGTTGTTTGCTTAAAATTCGCGCTTTTCTTTCCTTACGTGAAGTCCCGGCTTTGTGATTGGTTGCGTCGCAGTCACATGGGCGACTCAACCAATCACAGCAAGCCGTGACGTAATTTCAGGTCCTTAAGGATTTTAAAATTACGTCCCGGCTTTGTGATTGGTTGCGTCGCAGTCACATGGGCGACGCAACCAATCACAGCAAGCCGTGACGTAATTTCAGGCCCTTAAGGATTTTAAAATTACGTCCCGGCTTTGTGATTGGTTGCGTCACAGTCACATGGGCGACGCAACCAATCACAAGCCGTGACGTCACGGGAGGCTGGACAAGCGCGCATTTTAAAATGCGCGCTTGTCCAGCCTCCCGTGATGTCCCGGCTTGTGATTGGTTGCGTCGCGGTCAACCAATCACAAGCCGGGAGGCTGGACACGCGCGCATTTTAAAATGCGCGCTTGTCCAGCCTCCCGTGACGTCCCGGCTTGTGATTGGTTGCGTCGCGGTCAACCAATCACAAGCCGGGAGGCTGGACACGCGCGCATTTTAAAATGCGCGCGTGTCCAGCCTCCCGTGACGTCACGGCTTGTGATTGGTTGCGTCGCCCATGTGACTGCGACGCAACCAATCACAAAGCCGGGACGTAATTTTAAAATCCTTAAGGACCTGAAATTACGTCACGGCTTGCTGTGATTGGTTGCGTCGCCCATGTGACTGCGACGCAACCAATCACAAGCCGGGACTTCACGTAAAGGAAAGAAAAGCGCGAATTTTAAACAAAGAACGCTGCCGCTTCCCTCGGTAAGGTGCAGGCTGCGTCGGAGAGGTGAGTATAGCAATATTTTTTATTTTAATTCTGTCTTTTACACATTTTTACATTAATGTTGTTTCGATACCGATACCCGATACCACAAAAGTATCGGATCTCGGTATCGGAATTCCGATACCCGCAAGTATCAGCCGATACCCGATACTTGCGGTATCGGAATGCTCAACACTAACAGACAGTCAATTTTTTGGCAAAGGTGTCTGTGATACCCATTAAATATTTTTTTTAAATGCAGCCCCCATGGGGAAATGTTTGTCAGCCCATGCACTTAGTGTATGGGCATTACAAGTCTAGGAGACACGTTCCTTTACATTGGGCCTAGTTTTTAATGAGGCCTTCCTCCACCTCTCATCATTTTCCACCACTAGATCACCAGGGTTCACGTGTTCCGTGCTGTTGCAGACAGTCAATTTTTTTGGCAAGGGTGTCTATGATCCCCATTAAAAATTATTTTTAAAAATGTACCCCCCATGGGGAAATGTTTGTCAGCCCATACACTGACACAGTGTATGGGCATTACGAATCTAGGAAACCCGCTCCTTTGTAATGGGACAGCTTTTTTATGAGGCCCTCCTACATGTTTCTTCCAAAGGGGATTGGGGTGCGTGCAAATTTGGGTCAAGGCGGCTCTTGCATTCAATGCATAAGGAAACAGTATGGCAGGAACAACTGAAGAATTTGAAGTGGGTTTTCCTGTGGCCATCCAGTACCTGGGTTCAAAGGCTTATTGGCGTGCATATGACTTGGGCGCAGGGCATTCCTTGCAGTTAATACATAAGAAAACAGTATGACTGGACCAATTGAAGAATGTGAAGTGGGTTTTCCTGTGACCATCCATTACCTGGGTTCAAAGGCTTATTGGTGTGCATATGACTTGGTAGTAGAGCAAGCCTTGCAGTTAATACATAAGAAAACAGTATTGCAGGACCATCTGAAGAATGTGAAGTGGGTTTTCCTGAGGCCATCCATTACCTGGGTTCAAAGGCTTAGTGGGGTACATATGACTTAGTAGCAGGGCAGGCCTTGCAGTTAATACATAAGAAAACAGAATAGCAGGGCCAACTGAAGAATGTGAAGTGGGTTTTCCTGTGGCCATCCTGTACCTGGTGTAGCGTGGCTAAAGGTTGGATAGTCGACGGGAGGTATGTATCACAGAGAAGCTTGTCGGTGTCATGTAACCCGGAGTGTTTTCTGTAATGCACATAAAGCAATAAGGAAGTGTTTAAGTATATTTGGGTCTGGGTTACGGGTAGCTATGAGAGATGGGAGGGTGTCATGATTCTCAATGGCGAGAGAACATAGCCCAGCAAATATGAGAACTAGCTCTTGGAAGATGGAAACTATACTGACCATGAACTAAACCTGCCGCACAACTAGAAGTGGCCGGGTAGCATGCCTACGTTTTTTAACCCTAGATGCCCAGCGCCAGCCGGAGAACTACCTAATCCTAGCAGAGGAAAAGACAGTCCTGGCTCACCTCTAGAGAAATTTTCCCAAAAGGCAGACAGAGGCCCCCACATATATTGGCGGTGATTTCAGATGAAATGACAAACGTAGTATGAAAATAGGTTTAGCAAAATCGAGGTCCGCTTTCTAGATAGCAGGAAGACAGAAAGGACACTTTCATGGTCAGCAGAAAACCCTATCAAAACACCATCCAGAAATTCCTTTAAGACTCTAGCATTAACTCATAACACCAGAGTGGCAATTTCCGATCACAAGAGCTTTCCAGACACAGTAACGAAACAGCAGCTGTGAACAGGAACAAAATGCAAAAACACACAAGGACAAAAGTCCAACTTAGCTGGGAGTTGTCTAGTAGCAGGAACAAGCACAGAAGGCTTCTGATTACATTGTTGACCGGCAAGAAACTGACAGAGGAGCAAGGTTATATAGCGACTCCCACATCCTGATAGGAGCAGGTGAACAGAGGGGATGATGCACACAAGTTCAATTCCACAAGTGGCCACCGGGGGAGCCCAAAATCCAATTTCACAACAGTACCCCCCCCTCAAGGAGGGGGCACCGAACCCTCACCAGAACCACCAGGGCGATCAGGGTGAGCCCTATGAAAGGCACGGACAAGATCGGAGGCATGAACATCAGAGGCAGTGACCCAAGAATTATCCTCCTGACCGTATCCCTTCCATTTGACCAGATACTGGAGTCTCCGTCTGGAAACACGAGAGTCTAAGATCTTTTCCACAACGTACTCCAACTCACCCTCAACCAACACCGGAGCAGGAGGCTCAACGGAAGGCACAACCGGTACCTCATACCTGCGCAACAATGACCGATGAAAAACATTATGAATCGAAAAGGATGCAGGGAGGTCCAAACGGAAGGACACAGGGTTAAGAATCTCCAATATCTTGTACGGGCCGATGAACCGAGGCTTAAACTTAGGAGAAGAAACCCTCATAGGGACAAAACGAGAAGACAACCACACCAAGTCCCCAACACAAAGCCGAGGACCAACACGACGACGGCGGTTGGCAAAAAGCTGAGTCTTCTCCTGGGACAACTTCAAATTGTCCACCACCTGCCCCCAAATCTGATGCAACCTCTCCACCACAGCATCCACTCCAGGACAATCCGAAGATTCCACTTGACCGGAGGAAAATCGAGGATGAAACCCCAAATTACAGAAAAACGGGGACACCAAGGTGGCAGAGCTGGCCCGATTATTGAGGGCGAACTCCGCCAAAGGCAAAAAAGCAACCCAATCATCCTGATCCGCAGACACAAAACACCTCAAATATGTCTCCAAGGTCTGATTAGTCCGCTCGGTCTGGCCATTAGTCTGAGGATGGAAAGCAGACGAAAAAGACAAATCTATGCCCATCCTAGCACAGAATGCCCGCCAAAATCTAGACACGAATTGGGTCCCTCTGTCAGAAACGATATTCTCAGGAATACCATGCAAACGAACAACATTTTGAAAAAACAGAGGAACCAACTCGGAAGAAGAAGGCAACTTAGGCAAGGGAACCAGATGGACCATCTTCGAGAAACGGTCACACACCACCCAGATGACAGACATCTTCTGAGAAACAGGCAGATCCGAAATAAAATCCATCGAGATGTGCGTCCAAGGCCTCTTCAGGATAGGCAAGGGCAACAACAATCCACTAGCCCGAGAACAACAAGGCTTGGCCCGAGCACAAACGTCACAAGACTGCACAAAGCCTCGCACATCTCGTGACAGGGAAGGCCACCAGAAGGACCTTGCCACCAGATTCCTGGTACCAAAGATTCCAGGATGACCTGCCAACGCAGAAGAATGAACCTCAGAGATGACTCTACTGGTCCAATCATCAGGAACAAACAGTCTACCAGGTGGGCAACGATCAGGTCTATCCGCCTGAAACTCCTGCAAGGCCCGCCGCAGGTCTGGAGAAACGGCAGACAATATCACTCCATCTTTAAGGATACCTGTGGGCTCAGAATTACCAGGGGAGTCAGGCTCAAAACTCCTAGAAAGGGCATCCACCTTAACATTCTTAGAACCCAGTAGGTACGACACCACAAAATTAAACCGAGAGAAAAACAACGACCAGCGCGCCTGTCTAGGATTCAGGCGCCTGGCAGACTCAAGGTAAATTAAATTTTTGTGGTCAGTCAATACCACCACCTGATGTCTGGCCCCCTCAAGCCAGTGACGCCACTCCTCAAAAGCCCACTTCATGGCCAAAAGCTCCCGATTCCCAATATCATAATTCCGCTCGGCGGGCGAAAATTTACGGGAAAAAAAAGCACAAGGTCTCATCACGGAGCAGTCGGAACTTCTCTGCGACAACACCGCCCCAGCTCCGATCTCAGAAGCGTCGACCTCAACCTGAAAAGGAAGAGCAACATCAGGCTGACGCAACACTGGGGCGGAAGAAAAGCGGCGCTTGAGCTCCCGAAAGGCCTCCACAGCATCAGGGGACCAATCAGCAACATCAGCACCCTTCTTAGTCAAATCAGTCAATGGTTTTACAACATCAGAAAAACCAGCAATAAATCGACGATAAAAGTTAGCAAAGCCCAAAAATTTCTGAAGACTCTTAAGAGAAGAGGGTTGCGTCCAATCACCAATAGCCTGAACCTTGACAGGATCCATCTCGATGGAAGAGGGGGAAAAAATGTATCCCAAGAAAGAAATCTTTTGAACCCCAAAAACACACTTAGAACCCTTCACACACAAGGAATTAGACCGCAAAACCTGAAAAACCCTCCTGACCTGCTGGACATGAGAGTCCCAGTCATCCGAAAAAATCAGAATATCATCCAGATACACAATCATAAATTTATCCAAATAATCGCGGAAAATGTCATGCATAAAGGACTGGAAGACTGAAGGGGCATTTGAAAGACCAAAAGGCATCACCAAATACTCAAAATGGCCCTCGGGCGTATTAAATGCGGTTTTCCACTCATCCCCCTGCTTGATTCGCACCAAATTATACGCCCCACGGAGATCAATCTTAGAGAACCACTTGGCCCCCTTTATACGAGCAAACAAATCAGTAAGCAGTGGTAACGGATATTGATATTTAACCGTGATTTTATTCAAAAGTCGATAATCAATACACGGCCTCAAAGAGCCGTCTTTCTTAGACACAAAGAAAAAACCGGCTCCTAAGGGAGATGACGAAGGACGAATATGTCCCTTTTCCAAGGATTCCTTTATATATTCTCGCATAGCAGCGTGTTCAGGCACAGACAGATTAAATAAACGACCCTTAGGGTATTTACTACCCGGAATCAAGTCTATGGCACAATCGCACTCCCGGTGCGGAGGTAGTGAACCAACCTTGGGTTCTTCAAAAACGTCACGAAAGTCAGACAAGAATTCAGGAATCTCAGAGGGAATAGATGATGAAATGGAAACCAAAGGTACGTCCCCATGAGTTCCTTTACATCCCCAGCTTAACACAGACATAGCTCTCCAGTCGAGGACTGGGTTATGAGATTGCAGCCATGGCAATCCCAGCACCAAAACATCATGTAGATTATACAGCACCAGAAAGCGAATAACCTCCTGGTGATCCGGATTAACACGCATAGTCACTTGTGTCCAGTATTGTGGTTTATTACTAGCCAATGGGGTGGAGTCAATCCCTTTCAGAGGTATCGGAGCCTCCAGTGGCTCCAAATCATACCCACAGCGTTTGGCAAAGGACCAATCCATAAGACTCAAAGCAGCGCCAGAGTCGACATAGGCGTCCGCGGTAATAGATGACAAAGAACAAATCAGGGTCACAGATAGAATAAACTTAGACTGTAAAGTGCTAATTGAAACAGACTTGTCAGGCTTCTTAGTACGCTTAAAGCATGCTGATATAACATGAGTTGAATCACCACAATAGAAGCACAACCCATTTTTTCGTCTAAAATTCTGCCGCTCGCTTCTGGACAGAATTCTATCACATTGCATATTTTCTGGCGTTTTCTCAGTAGACACCGCCAAATGGTGCACAGGTTTGCGCTCCCACAGACGCCTATCGATCTGAATAGCCATCGTCATGGACTCATTCAGACTCGCAGGCACAGGGAACCCCACCATAACATCCTTAATGGCATCAGAGAGACCTTCTCTGAAAATCGCCGCCAGGGCGCACTCATTCCACTGAGTAAGCACAGACCATTTGCGGAATTTTTGGCAGTATATTTCAGCTTCATCTTGCCCCTGAGACAAGGACATCAAGGCCTTTTCCGCCTGAAGCTCTAAATGAGGTTCCTCATAAAGCAACCCCAAGGCCAGAAAAAACGCATCCACATTGAGCAACGCAGGATCCCCTGGTGCCAATGCAAAAGCCCAGTCTTGAGGGTCGCCCCGGAGCAAGGAAATTACAATCCTGACCTGCTGCGCAGGGTCTCCGGCAGAGCGAGACTTCAGGGACAAAAACAATTTGCAATTATTTTTAAAATTTTGAAAGTGAGATCTATTCCCCGAGAAGAATTCAGGCAAAGGAATTCTAGGCTCAGACATAGGTGCATGAACAACAAAATCTTGCAAATTTTGTACCTTTGTGGCGAGATTATTCAAACCTGTAGCTACACTCTGAAGATCCATTTGAAACAGGTGAACACAGAGCCATTCAAGGATCAGAAGGAGAGAAAGAGAGGAAGGCTGCAGCATAGGCAGACTAGCAAGTGATTCAATTAAGAGCACACTCAGAACTAGAGGAAAAAAAAAAAAAAATTGTAGCAGACTTCTTTTTTCTCTCCTTTCTCAGCCAGTAATTTAACCCTTTTTTGGGCTGGTCAAACTGTCATGATTCTCAATGGCGAGAGAACATAGCCCAGCAAATATGAGAACTAGCTCTTGGAAGATGGAAACTATACTGACCATGAACTAAACCTGCCGCACAACTAGAAGTGGCCGGGTAGCATGCCTACGTTTTTTAACCCTAGATGCCCAGCGCCAGCCGGAGAACTACCTAATCCTAGCAGAGGAAAAGACAGTCCTGGCTCACCTCTAGAGAAATTTTCCCAAAAGGCAGACAGAGGCCCCCACATATATTGGCGGTGATTTCAGATGAAATGACAAACGTAGTATGAAAATAGGTTTAGCAAAATCGAGGTCCACTTTCTAGATAGCAGGAAGACAGAAAGGACACTTTCATGGTCAGCAGAAAACCCTATCAAAACACCATCCAGAAATTCCTTTAAGACTCTAGCATTAACTCATAACACCAGAGTGGCAATTTCCGATCACAAGAGCTTTCCAGACACAGTAACGAAACAGCAGCTGTGAACAGGAACAAAATGCAAAAACACACAAGGACAAAAGTCCAACTTAGCTGGGAGTTGTCTAGTAGCAGGAACAAGCACAGAAGGCTTCTGATTACATTGTTGACCGGCAAGAAACTGACAGAGGAGCAAGGTTATATAGCGACTCCCACATCCTGATAGGAGCAGGTGAACAGAGGGGATGATGCACACAAGTTCAATTCCACAAGTGGCCACCGGGGGAGCCCAGAATCCAATTTCACAACAGGAGGGTCTGGCTACCCATATACCTCACCCCTGGGTAAGGGGCATAACCATGCCTATCTATGTTTGTTTCAGGACCTGTGGTGATGTCAGAACCACATTTCTAATCATGTGATGGGTTCCTGGGTGTGGTTTCAGGCTACATAATGGATCTGTGCTTGGCTTATGGGGGTGAGTGTTTGGAAGTCTGTCAGAGTGGACACACTTCCATGTGTCTTGGCTGGACACTGCAGAGTGGCCTGTGTGTTGGACGGTTCCAAGTGGGGACAGACGTCCTGGAAACACACAGAGACCATATTTAGGCTGGAGAGCCTACGTGCTGGACATGGCACGGCCTGTATGCCTACAGGTCTGAGGGAGAGCGGAGATCTACTATGGACACTGAGGACTTAGCCGTCTGATGTAAGACTGTTTACCTTTGTTTTGCTGACTTAAATGGTTTATGGAGTGAATAAACCTACATGAACGCTGAAGAGAATGTGCCTCCTGTTTCCTCCTATGCACCTGAGTGAGTGAATCCCTACACTGGGTTCAAAGGCTTATTGGGGTGCATATGACTTGATAGCAGGGCAGGCCTTGCATTCAATGCAACATTTTTTCAGGAAGCCCTCCAGTACCTCTCGTGAAAGGGGTATTGGGGTGCATTGTAATTGTTGGCATCCCAGCCACTCACTGCATAGGCAATAACAGCATAGGAGACCCACTGTTTAATAATGGCCCTTTAAGAATATTAATGCCGCCTGATGCCCCTCTAAAAATAGGCTTTGTGACTTTAAGAGTCCCTCTTTCATAAATGAAACAGGATGTGTCCCCTTATGTAAAAATGCTCGGGTCTCCCATAGACTTACATTGGGCTCGTTGTTCTGTCCGAGTACCCGAGTATTCCAATTTGCTCAACCCGAGCAACGAGCACCCGAGCATTTTAGTGCTCGCTCATCACTAGTTATTAGTAATAGGGTTGCAGTCTGTTCAATAGTAGTGTGTTAATAAGAACACTTAGGATTAACGTTGGGACTAGCCCAGAGTGGAAGGGGCTAAGGTGAAGGGACAGAGGGAGTTAACTGTTAGGGCTCAGTGTGCAGTAAAAGCAAACCTATGGTCTGACCAGTGAACAGAGCCACATTAATTGGATGTTCCTGAAGTGAGAGGAGACAATGTATAGCGAGATTCAGTGTAGAGATGAGGCAAAGTCATATTCAGAGTGCGTGATTAACCGAAAACAAGATTCAGGGCAGTAAGCCTAGCGGGAAGTTCCTGAGTTGACAAGTAAAAGAGGTAATAGGATTAATCTGAGCAGGGAACGCTAGATAAAGAGAGTGCCCCGGGCAGTTATTGCAAGATGTAGGCAAGCAGAAAAGCTAAGTAAAGGCTATAGTGGCATAAGTAGCTCCCCTAAGAGGAAAATTCTGGTTTGAAGTACAGGGCTCTCACAGACTGGAATGTAGTGTTATTATTGGGGACAAAATAAAGCACTGTTACATAGTTACATAGTTACATAGTTACATAGTTACATAGTTATTAAGGTTGAAGGAAGACTGTAAGTCCATCTAGTTCAACCCATAGCCTAACCTAACATGCCCTAACATGTTGATCCAGGGGAAGGCAAAAAAACCCCATGTGGCAAAGAGTAACTCCACCATGGGGAAAAAAATTCCTTCCCGACTCCACATACGGCAATCAGACTAGTTCCCTGGATCAACGCCTTATCAAGGAATCTAATATATATACCCTGTAATATTATACTTTTCCAGAAAGGTATCCAGTCCCCTCTTAAATTTAAGTAATGAGTCACTCATTACAACATCATACGGCAGAGAGTTCCATAGTCTCACTGCTCTTACAGTAAAGAATCCGCGTCTGTTATTATGCTTAAACCTTCTTTCCTCCAGACGTAGAGGATGCCCCCTTGTCCCTGTCTCTGGTCTATGATTAAAAAGATCATCAGAAAGGTCTTTGTACTGTCCCCTCATATATTTATACATTAAAATAAGATCACCCCTTAGTAGTGTTGAGCATTCCGATACCGCAAGTATCGGGTATCGGCCGATACTAGCGGTATCGGAATTCCGATACCGGGATTCCGATACTTGGCGCGTATCGGATACCGGAATCGGAAGTTCCATGATTCAAAATTCAGAAATTCAGCCAATGAGAAAGATTCCAAGTGTGGGCACATCCTGTTTAGCATGGAGGGCATGAAAGTACTGGCAAGGCTGTGATTGGCTGCTGAAATGATGTCATGATGCAGTTTAAAAGTCGCTGGCGCCATTTTGCGATCACTCTGCTGTGAATTCAGTTAGTGACAGGACGCTGTTTGCTGACTGAGGGACAGTTTAGAGATAGCGATTTGCTTCTTTGTGCTTTCCAAAGGCTAATTTAGCAACCGCTGTGTTCACCTACTATTCACCTTGCTTTTGCCTTGTAGCGCTGTTTTCACAGCGATCTGCAAGGTCTCTCTGTGTGTGTGTGTGTGAGTGCAGCCCACTCTCTAGTCTGAGTGCAGCCACATAGGCCATCCATAGCTGGTTGTATTCAGTTCAGGGAGGGTGGTTCATTGCCTCATACTGTCCTTTTTTTTTTTTTTTTTTGAAGTAGTGCAGGCTGCTGCACATTTTTTCAAATAATTCCTATTAGTGTCTTTCCACCCGTCTCCATCTAATTTGTGGAAAAACACTACATAGGATAAAGTAGAGGAGGGTTTTTGGGCCTTGCAGCGCCGTTTACGGCTGTCTGCACGGTCTCCGTGTGACTGCAGCTCGCCCTGTAGTCTGTGAGCAGCCGTAGCTTGGTTGTCTCCAGCTCAGGGTTGTTCACTGCGTCATACCGCCAAATCAATTTTAATTTTTTTTCAAGTACTGTAGTCTGCTGTTAATTAATTTAAAAAAATCCTATTAGTGTCTTTCCACCCGTCTCCAGCTAATTTGTGGAAAAACACTACATAGGATAAAGTAGAGGAGGGTTTTTGGGCCTTGCAGCGCCGTTTACGGCTGTCTGCACGGTCTCCGTGTGACTGCAGCTCGCCCTGTAGTCTGTGAGCAGCTATAGCCTGGTTGTCTCCAGCTCAGGGTTGTTCACTGCGTCATACCGCCAAATCAATTTTAATTTTTTTTCAAGTACTGTAGTCTGCTGCTAATTAATTTAAAAAAATCCTATTAGTGTCTTTCCACCCGTCTCCAGCTAATTTGTGGAAAAACACTACATAGGATAAAGTAGAGGAGGGTTTTTGGGCCTTGCAGCGCCGTTTACGGCTGTCTGCACGGTCTCCGTGTGACTGCAGCTCGCCCTGTAGTCTGTGAGCAGCCGTAGCTTGGTTGTCTCCAGCTCAGGGTTGTTAACTGCGTCATACCGCCAAATCAATTTTAATTTTTTTTCAAGTACTGTAGTCTGCTGCTAATTAATTTAAAAAAATCCTATTAGTGTCTTTCCACCCGTCTCCAGCTAATTTGTGGAAAAACACTACATAGGATAAAGTAGAGGAGGGTTTTTGGGCCTTACAGCGCCGTTAACGTCTGTCTGCACGGTCTCCGTGTGACTGCAGCTCTATCCGTTGTCAGTTCAGCCCCCAAAAAAGAAATAAATAATAAAGTTCACCAAACACACCAGTTACACCACTTTACATTTGTGTAGGCCACATTAACTCATATTAAAGTCTAGTCCACACTTTAGCTAATTAGTGTTTCTTATACCTGTTAGGAGGAGTTTTTCAGGAATAAGCACACAAAGCCGTTAGTACTTTTCTGCTTTTCTTTATCAGTCAACCACGATGAAGAAGGCAGTGAGTAAGGCACGTGGGCGTGGGCGCGGAGCAGGGAGGGGACGTGGGGATTCTGTGCCCGCTGCGGGCACCGGTGACTCATCAGCACCCACTTTCACGAGGGAACAGTCGTTCATGCGCAGCTTTGTCGCCGAGCGCCGTACACCGCTGCTGCGTGAAGACCAAATTGAAGCCGTTGTGGGATGGATGGCAGCTAATGCATCAACTTCCATTAGTGCCACATCCTCTCAGACACAGAGCACTGGAGAGCAGCCATCTGTCTCTTCACCACCTGCCAAATTGCCCAGGCAGACAGAGAGCCCAGGACAGGAGCCGTCTCTACTTCTGTTCTCTGAATCTCTTGGCTTGGAAACAGGGGGCCAGCCAAGCAGCATTGGAGAAATGGAAGAAGAGGCAGGGTGCAGTGATGCCCAACAGCTTTTTCTCTCTGAGTCTGAAGAGGCGGGTGGGCCAGTGGCTCCGTTCACCACATCGCAGGCCGCATCAGCTGATGATGACACTCAGGTGCCACTTACTGGTGCGTGCTCTGCTGCTGAGACTACCCGGGAGGAGCAGTTGGGGGCAGAGGGTAGTGTGGATGACGAGGTCCTTGACCCATCTTGGCGTCAGGGACAGGAAGGTGGTGGGAGCAGCTCTGAGGAAGAGATTCCCCGTACGGTCCAAAGAGGGAGAGGGAGGGGGAAGACTGCGGATCCTGCAGCCTCCGCTTTGGCACCCGTAAGGAGCATGTCTCTTCCAAAAGTCAAAAGGGGGGCTCCCAAGACTTGCAGTGCCTGGTCCTTTTTTGACACAGTTGCAGATGACATTTGCTATGTCAGATGCAAGGTGTGTCATCAAAAAATCAAAAGAGGTCAAAAAGTCGCCAACCTCAATACCTCCAACATGTGGAAACATGTGCGCAACAGGCACCCGGCGGAGTTAGACAAACACACTGAAGAGCTAGGCCAACCAACAGCGGCAGCTACCACCTCTTCAGCTCGTGTTGCCTCTTCCTCTAGCTCACACGCAGCTGGTTCGGCTTCCTCCCAGGATCGCCGTGGAAGAACCTCTGGCCCTGTTGTCCAGAGACCCGCTGTAATTCCACCCGCAGCACCACTTTCCCAGTCAACCCCACACTCCCAGCCCAGTCTACAGCCATCGGTAGTACAGGCATGGGAGAAAAGGCGGCCTTTCTCGTCAAACCACCCACGAGCACAGGCTCTGACTGCAGGCATTGCCAAACTTCTGTCACTGGAAATGCTGTCATTCAGGCTGGTGGAGACTGACAGCTTCCGTGACTTGATGTCATTGGCAGTCCCACAGTACAGTGTGCCCAGCCGCTTTTACTTCAGCAGGCAAGCCGTCCCTGCCCTGCACAAGCATGTGGAGGGACACATAAAACATGCGCTACTGAACGCCGTCAGTAGCAAGGTCCACCTCACCACCGATGCGTGGACCAGTCAACATGGACAGGGGCGATACCTTTCCCTCACTGCCCATTGGGTTAATGTAGTTGAGCCGGGTACAGACCGTGCGAGTGGCGCAGGACGTGTCCTGCCCACTCCAAGGATTGCAGGAATCCATTCTGTACGCATTGACTCCTCCTCTTACACCAGTTCCTCAGAATCATCGCTGCAGGAGCCGTCACAGTCCACCTCCACATGGACCCGTGATGAACGTGTACCTGTTACGACCGACATGAGCACAGCCGTGGCCAAACGTCAACAGGCCGTCTTGAAATTAATTTTTTTGGGGAATCGTAGCCACACAGCGCAGGAGCTCTGGAATGCCATCAAGCAGGAGAGCGATGTGTGGTTTGAGCCAGCGAATCTCCAGCCAGGCATGGTAGTGTGTGATAATGGCCGAAATCTGGTGGCAGCCCTGGGCCTCGGCAACCTCACTCACATCCCATGTCTGGCACATGTGCTCAATTTGGTCGTGCAGAGTTTTTTGAGGGACTATCCGGATCTTGATGCACTGCTGCACAAGGTCCGCCTAGAGTGTGCTCACTTGCGGCGTTCCAGCACGGCAAAAGCGCGCATTGCGGCTCTGCAGCGCCGACACCGCCTGCCGGAACATCGCATCATATGTGACCTACCTACCAGGTGGAATTCCACGTTACATATGTTGGAGCGGTTGTGTGAGCAGCAGCAAGCTGTAATGGAGTACCAGCTGTATCAGGCGCACAAAAGTCGCAGTCAGCGCCGTACAGACTTCACAACCACAGAGTGGGCCACTATGAAGGATGTCTGCCAGGTTTTGCGTCCCTTCGATTATTCCACGCGGATGGCGAGTGCAGATGATGCACTAGTCAGCATGACTGTCCCCCTTATCTGCCTGCTTGAAAAATCACTGCAAGCGCTAAGGGATGATGTTGTGGAAGAGGTGGAGGATGAGGATTCACCACTTCCATCATCTTCTGGACAGTCAGCGCCACGTGGTTCCTCACAAACGCGTAGGCAGGGGACAGTTTGTGAGGAGGATGAGGAGGAGTCAATGGAGGAGGAAGACATCCGTCCAGAGGAGGGAGTTACACAATTGTCCAGTACTCAGTGTGTACAGCGAGGGTGGGGTGATGACGAGCGGGCAGAGATCACGCCTCCAGCTGGGGACAGCGTTTCTTGGGCAGTTGGCAGTCTGCAGCACATGGTGGATTACATGCTGCAGTGCCTGAGAAACGACCGCCGCATCGACCACATTCTCAACATGTCTGATTACTGGGTGTTCACCCTCCTCGATCCTCGCTACCGGGACAACGTAGAAAGCCTCATCACACCGTTGAACCGGGAGCGAAAAATGCGGGAGTACCAAGACACACTGGTCAGTTCCATCATCTTCTCCATTCCAACTGAGAGAAGTGCTGCTAGTGCATTCCAAAGCAGCTCAGTGCGTCCAGGCAGTGGTGGAGGCTCTGCACAAAGAGGGAGCAGAAGCAGTGCCTCTGCCCAAGGCAAGACCAGTATGGCCCAACTGTGGCACAGTTTTGTGTGCCCCCCACAAAAGTCTACACCATCACAGACGGCTCCAGTCAGCAGGAGGCAACGGTTCCGTCAGATGGTGACAGACTACATGTCTTGCCCTCTTGCTGTACTCCCAGACGGCTCTTCCCCTTTCAAGTTTTGGGTCTCAAAGCTGGATACATGGCCAGAGCTAAGCCAGTATGCATTGGAGGTGCTGTCTTGCCCTGCGGCCAGTGTATTATCGGAACGTGTCTTTAGTGCTGCAGGTGGTGTACTAACTGACCGTCGCATGCGACTATCCTCCGATAACGTTGACCGGCTTACTTTCCTGAAAATGAACAAGGCCTGGATCTCGCAGGAATTTGCCACTCCTCCTCCTGATTAAATAATTAGGTCACTGTATACGTTATCCAGGTCTCCTGTTGTGTTCATCTTTCAACCACCTGAACTTACATTCCTGGGCTCCAACAACGCCAGTTGAGGCTCAGAAGTGCCATCTGCACAGTCAAAACATACGACCCAGTGTTATTGGGTTTCAGTAACGTCAGCTGATCCCCAGCTGTGTAGCCGGCAATGTGTCCTGCGACCGCCACGCTGACACAACTGAAATGTAAGGGAACCTGTCCCCCCCCCCCCCCAAGGCGTTTGTTACTGAAAGAGCCACCTTGTGCAGCAGTAATGCTGCACAAGGAAAAGGTAGCTATTTTCATTATGCTCCTTGCACACGCAGAACTTAACACTTATAAAATGTGTCCACTGATACCGTAAAACCGTCCCGGAGGTGGGACTTTCCTTCGTAATATGACGCAGCACAGCTGTCATTCCTACCCCCTCGGCGCCGTGCCCCGGCTCCTCATCGTTGTTTGATTCCGTCCCGGAGCCTGCGCTGTTATGTTATCCCTTGGCCAGGCACACTTAGCGCTGCCCATCTTCTGACATCATTTGGTGTCAGGCTGGCTGCGCCTGTGCGGCCGCGCTGTCCGAGAGCCCGCCTCGCAGTGTGGTCTAATGTAATCCCACCGCGGGCCTGGGATCAGTGGCCATGCGCAGTGCATATCCTCGCCTCTCGCTCCACTCCCTACGGCTTCTTCAGACTGTGCGGTGCCAGCTGATCCGTAATAGCATGCCACGGCCGTGGCAGCGCACAGTCTGAAAAAGCCGTAGGGAGGGGAGCGAGAGGCGAGGATATGCACTGCGCATGGCCACTGATCCCAGGCCCGCGGTGGGATTACATTAGACCACACTGCGAGGCGGGCTCTCGGACAGCGCGGCCGCACAAGCGCAGCCAGCCTGACACCAAATGATGTCAGAAGATGGGCAGCGCTAAGTGTGCCTGGCCAAGGGATAACCTAACAGCGCAGGCTCCGGGACGGAATCAAACAACGATGAGGAGCCGGGGCACGGCGCCGAGGGGGTAGGAATGACAGCTGTGCTGCGTCATATTACGAAGGAAAGTCCCACCTCCGGGACAGTTTCACGGTTTCAGGGGACACATTTTATAAGTGTTTAGTTCTGTGCTTGCAAGGAGCATAATTAAAAGAGCCACCTTTTCCTTTTGCATCTTTTGAGCTGCACAAGCTGGCTCTTTCAGCTACAAATGCCTTGGGGGGGGGGGTTAAAGGTTCCCTTTCTCCAATCAGGCTTCGGCCTACATTGTGTTCCTCTGCTTCTACTGCTGTCCCTGGGCTCCAACACCGCTAGTTGTTGCCTGGTAGTGCTGTACGCACAGTCAACAGTCGCTCCTCTGTTATTGGGGTTCAGTAACGTCAGCTGTTCCCCTGCTGTGTGTGTGGCAATCCCTCCAACCTCCTCCAACCTCATCCAAACTCCTCCTCCTCCACCTGTCCCTGGGCTCCAACACCGCTAGTTGCCGTCCAGAAGTGCTGTACGCACAGTCAACAGTCGCTCCTCTGTTATTGGGGTTCAGTAACGTCAGCTGTTCCCCTGCTGTGTGTGTGGCAATCCCTCCTACCTCCTCCAACCTCCTCCTACCTCCTCCTCCTCCACCTGTCCCTGGGCTCCAACACCGCCAGTTGCCGTCCAGAAGTGCTGTACGCACAGTCAACAGTCCCTCCTCTGTTATTGGGGTTCAGTAACGTCAGCTGTTCCCCTGCTGTGTGTGTGGCAATCCCTCCAACCTCCTCCAACCTCATCCAAACTCCTCCTCCTCCACCTGTCCCTGGGCTCCAACACCGCTAGTTGCCGTCCAGAAGTGCTGTACGCACAGTCAACAGTCGCTCCTCTGTTATTGGGGTTCAGTAACGTCAGCTGTTCCCCTGCTGTGTGTGTGGCAATCCCTCCTACCTCCTCCTTCCTCCTCCACCTGTCCCTGGGCTCCAACACCGCCAGTTGCCGTCCAGAAGTGCTGTACGCACAGTCAACAGTCCCTCCTCTGTTATTGGGGTTCAGTAACGTCAGCTGTTCCCCTGCTGTGTGTGTGGCAATCCCTCCAACCTCCTCCAACCTCATCCAAACTCCTCCTCCTCCACCTGTCCCTGGGCTCCAACACCGCTAGTTGCCGTCCAGAAGTGCTGTACGCACAGTCAACAGTCGCTCCTCTGTTATTGGGGTTCAGTAACGTCAGCTGTTCCCCTGCTGTGTGTGTGGCAATCCCTCCTACCTCCTCCAACCTCCTCCTACCTCCTCCTCCTCCACCTGTCCCTGGGCTCCAACACCGCCAGTTGCCGTCCAGAAGTGCTGTACGCACAGTCAACAGTCCCTCCTCTGTTATTGGGGTTCAGTAACGTCAGCTGTTCCCCTGCTGTGTGTGTGGCAATCCCTCCTACCTCCTCCTTCCTCCTCCACCTGTCCCTGGGCTCCAACACCGCCAGTTGCCGTCCAGAAGTGCTGTACGCACAGTCAACAGTCCCTCCTCTGTTATTGGGGTTCAGTAACGTCAGCTGTTCCCCTGCTGTGTGTGTGGCAATCCCTCCAACCTCCTCCAACCTCCTCCTACCTCCTCCTCCTCCACCTGTCCCTGGGCTCCAACACCGCCAGTTGCCGTCCAGAAGTGCTGTACGCACAGTCAACAGTCCCTCCTCTGTTATTGGGGTTCAGTAACGTCAGCTGTTCCCCTGCTGTGTGTGTGGCAATCCCTCCTACCTCCTCCTTCCTCCTCCACCTGTCCCTGGGCTCCAACACCGCCAGTTGCCGTCCAGAAGTGCTGTACGCACAGTCAACAGTCCCTCCTCTGTTATTGGGGTTCAGTAACGTCAGCTGTTCCCCTGCTGTGTGTGTGGCAATCCCTCCAACCTCCTCCAACCTCCTCCTACCTCCTCCTCCTCCACCTGTCCCTGGGCTCCAACACCGCCAGTTGCCGTCCAGAAGTGCTGTACGCACAGTCAACAGTCCCTCCTCTGTTATTGGGGTTCAGTAACGTCAGCTGTTCCCCTGCTGTGTGTGTGGCAATCCCTCCTACCTCCTCCTACCTCCTCCACCTGTCCCTGGGCTCCAACACCGCCAGTTGCCGTCCAGAAGTGCTGTACGCACAGTCAACAGTCCCTCCTCTGTTATTGGGGTTCAGTAACGTCAGCTGTTCCCCTGCTGTGTGTGTGGCAATCCCTCCAACCTCCTCCAACCTCATCCAAACTCCTCCTCCTCCACCTGTCCCTGGGCTCCAACACCGCTAGTTGCCGTCCAGAAGTGCTGTACGCACAGTCAACAGTCGCTCCTCTGTTATTGGGGTTCAGTAACGTCAGCTGTTCCCCTGCTGTGTGTGTGGCAATCCCTCCTACCTCCTCCTACCTCCTCCTCCTCCACCTGTCCCTGGGCTCCAACACCGCCAGTTGCCGTCCAGAAGTGCTGTACGCACAGTCAACAGTCCCTCCTCTGTTATTGGGGTTCAGTAACGTCAGCTGTTCCCCTGCTGTGTGTGTGGCAATCCCTCCTACCTCCTCCTACCTCCTCCTCCTCCACCTGTCCCTGGGCTCCAACACCGCCAGTTGCCGTCCAGAAGTGCTGTACGCACAGTCAACAGTCCCTCCTCTGTTATTGGGGTTCAGTAACGTCAGCTGTTCCCCTGCTGTGTGTGTGGCAATCCCTCCTACCTCCTCCAACCTCCTCCTACCTCCTCCTCCTCCACCTGTCCCTGGGCTCCAACACCGCCAGTTGCCGTCCAGAAGTGCTGTACGCACAGTCAACAGTCCCTCCTCTGTTATTGGGGTTCAGTAACGTCAGCTGTTCCCCTGCTGTGTGTGTGGCAATCCCTCCTACCTCCTCCTTCCTCCTCCACCTGTCCCTGGGCTCCAACACCGCCAGTTGCCGTCCAGAAGTGCTGTACGCACAGTCAACAGTCCCTCCTCTGTTATTGGGGTTCAGTAACGTCAGCTGTTCCCCTGCTGTGTGTGTGGCAATCCCTCCTACCTCCTCCAACCTCCTCCAACCTCCTCCTCCTCCACCTGTCCCTGGGCTCCAACACCGCTAGTTGCCGTCCAGAAGTGCTGTACGCACAGAGCCAAACACCTCGCCAATGTGTTAGTGGGGTTCAGCACCGCCAGCTGTTCCCCTGCTGTGTATACGGCAACGTGTACTGCGACCGCCACGCAGACACAACAAGTTAAATGTAAGGGAACCTGACCCCCCCCCCCCCCAGGCGTTTGTTACTGAAGGAGCCACCTTGTGCAGCAGTAATAATGCAAAGGGAAAAAGTGCCTCTTTTCGTGATGCTCCTTGCACATGCTGAACCTAACACTTATGAAATGTGTCCCCACACAGCGTTAAACCGTCCGGTAGGTGGAACTTTCCTTTGTCGTGTGACGCAGCACAGCCATCATTTTTACCCCCTTGGCGCCGTGCGCCCACTCCTCAGCGTTGTTTGAATCTGTCCCGGAGCCTGCGCTGTTAGGTTAGCCCTTGGCCATGCACACATGTTGCGCTGCCCGTCTTCTGACCTCATTTGGTGTCAGGCTGGCTGCGCCTGTGCGGGTGCGCTGGTCGAGATCCCGCCTCGCAGTGTCGTCTAATGTAATCCCACCGCGGGCCTGTGATCCGTGCCCGTGCGCAGTGCATATCCTCTCCTCTCACTCCCCTCCCTACGGCTTCTTCAGACTGTGCGATGTCAGCTGGTCCCTAATAGCATGCCACGGCCGTGACAACGCACAGTCTGAAAAAGCCGTAGGGAGGGGAGTGAGAGGACAGGATATGCACTGCGCACGGGCACGGATCACAGGCCCGCGGTGGGATTACATTAGACGACACTGCGAGGCGGGATCTCGACCAGCGCACCCGCACAGGCGCAGCCAGCCTGACACCAAATGAGGTCAGAAGACGGGCAGCGCAACATGTGTGCATGGCCAAGGGCTAACCTAACAGCGCAGGCTCCGGGACAGATTCAAACAACGCTGAGGAGTGGGCGCACGGCGCCAAGGGGGTAAAAATGATGGCTGTGCTGCGTCACACGACAAAGGAAAGTTCCACCTACCGGACGGTTTAACGCTGTGAGGAGACACATTTCATAAATGTTTGGTTCCGCATGTACAAGGACCATAATTAAAAGAGCTAAGTTTACCTTTTCCAGCATTAGTGCTGTACACAATGGCTCTTTCAGCTACAAACGCCTGGGGGGGGGGGTGTTAAAGGTTTCCTTTCAACTTGCTCGAGTGCAGGCTTCGGCCTACACTCCGCTCCCCCTGCTCCTCCTGCTGACCCTGGGCTCTAACACCGCCAGTTTTTGCCCAGATGTGCTAGCTGCACAGAGAAAAACACCAGCCAATGTGTCAGTGGGGTTCAGCACCGCCAGCTGTTCCCCTGCTGTGTAGCCGGCAACGTGTCCTGCGACCGCCACGCAGACACAAGAACTGAAATTGAAGGGAACCTGTCCCCCCTCCCCCAGGCGTTTTTACGTTATCCAGCCACCTTGTACAGCGGTAATGCTGCATGTGTGCAAGGTGGCTCATAAACGTATTCTCCTCGCACATGTGGAACTGAAAACACGTCTGAAATGTGTCCTCTGTGTGACCATTTAACCGTCCCGGGGGTGTGACTTTCCTTTGTAATGACACGCTGCAACCCCCTTGGTAGCGCTGCCCGTCTTCTGGCATCATTGTTTGGCTGGCTGCGCCTCTGCGGCCGCCCTGACCCACACAACGCCCCTCGGTGTCTTATTTATTGGGACTGCGAGGGTGTGATTGATGGGCAGGATCAGTGCATCAGTTCGCCTGTCCCTCCTCTCCTTCCGCCTTCTTCGGACTGTGCGGCTTCATGGCCGTGGCATGCGATAAGGGATCAGATGACGCCGCACAGTCTGAAGCGGGTGTAAGGACCCGCGTGTGAGAGGCGAACATATGTGCTGCGCCAGGCCCTGAATCCCAGCCCCGCAGTGTTTTAACAATGTTAAGACACTGCGGGGCTGGGATTCATGGTCATCGCGAACCGCAACGGCCGACATTAAATGATGTCAGAAGATGGGCAGCGCTAACGGCGCTAGGCCAGGGGATAACACGACAGCGCAGACTCCTGTACAGCAAATAACAACGCTCAGGAGGCTGCACCCAGCACCAAGGTGGGATTCTTGACATCTGTGCTGCGTCTCATTACAAAGGGAACTCTCGCCTCCATTACACAGTTTGACTGTATAAAGGGCTAAATGTTATACGTGTTCCATTCAGCGTGTGCAAGGAGAAAAATTACAAGAGCAACCTTTGACTTGCGCAGCACTACTGCTGCATAAGCTGTGGCTCTTCTACTTTCTAACCCCTGAGGGGGGGTTAAAGGTGACTTTTGAAATCGGTTCAATTAGGCTTCGGCCTACACTCTGCTCCACCTGCAGAGCCCGGGCTCCAACAACGCTAGTTGCTGTCCGGAAGTGCTGGCTGCACAGAGCCAAACACCTCGCCAATGTGTCAGTGGGGTCCAGCACCGCCAGCTGTTCCCCTGCTGTGTAGCCGGCAACGTGTCCTGCAAAAGCCACGCAGACACAACACACCCAAAGCTGCCGCCTGTGCAGGCTTCGGCCTACACTCCCCTCCCCCTGCTCCTCCTCCTCCTGCTCCTCCTCCTGCTGTCCCTGGGCTCTAACACACCGCCAGTTTTTGCCCAGATGTGCTAGCTGCACAGAGAAAAACACCAGCCAATGTGTCAGTGGGGTCCAGCACCGCCAGCTGTTCCCCTGCTGTGCAGCCGGCAACGTGTCCTGCAAAAGCCACGCAGACACAAGAACTGAAATTGAAGGGAACCTGTCCCCCCTCCCCCAGGCGTTTTTACGTTATCCAGCCACCTTGTACAGCGGTAATGCTGCATGTGTGCAAGGTGGCTCATAAACGTATTCTCCTCGCACATGTGGAACTGAAAACACGTCTGAAATGTGTCCTCTGTGTGACCATTTAACCGTCCCGGGGGTGTGACTTTCCTTTGTAATGACACGCTGCAACCCCCTTGGTAGCGCTGCCCGTCTTCTGGCATCATTGTTTGGCTGGCTGCGCCTCTGCGGCCGCCCTGACCCACACAACGCCCCTCGGTGTCTTATTTATTGGGACTGCGAGGGTGTGATTGATGGGCAGGATCAGTGCATCAGTTCGCCTGTCCCTCCTCTCCTTCCGCCTTCTTCGGACTGTGCGGCTTCATGGCCGTGGCATGCGATAAGGGATCAGATGACGCCGCACAGTCTGAAGCGGGTGTAAGGACCCGCGTGTGAGAGGCGAACATATGTGCTGCGCCAGGCCCTGAATCCCAGCCCCGCAGTGTTTTAACAATGTTAAGACACTGCGGGGCTGGGATTCATGGTCATCGCGAACCGCAACGGCCGACATTAAATGATGTCAGAAGATGGGCAGCGCTAACGGCGCTAGGCCAGGGGATAACACGACAGCGCAGACTCCTGTACAGCAAATAACAACGCTCAGGAGGCTGCACCCAGCACCAAGGTGGGATTCTTGACATCTGTGCTGCGTCTCATTACAAAGGGAACTCTCGCCTCCATTACACAGTTTGACTGTATAAAGGGCTAAATGTTATACGTGTTCCATTCAGCGTGTGCAAGGAGAAAAATTACAAGAGCAACCTTTGACTTGCGCAGCACTACTGCTGCATAAGCTGTGGCTCTTCTACTTTCTAACCCCTGAGGGGGGGTTAAAGGTGACTTTTGAAATCGGTTCAATTAGGCTTCGGCCTACACTCTGCTCCACCTGCAGAGCCCGGGCTCCAACAACGCTAGTTGCTGTCCGGAAGTGCTGGCTGCACAGAGCCAAACACCTCGCCAATGTGTCAGTGGGGTCCAGCACCGCCAGCTGTTCCCCTGCTGTGTAGCCGGCAACGTGTCCTGCAAAAGCCACGCAGACACAACACACCCAAAGCTGCCGCCTGTGCAGGCTTCGGCCTACACTCCCCTCCCCCTGCTCCTCCTCCTCCTGCTCCTCCTCCTGCTGTCCCTGGGCTCTAACACACCGCCAGTTTTTGCCCAGATGTGCTAGCTGCACAGAGAAAAACACCAGCCAATGTGTCAGTGGGGTCCAGCACCGCCAGCTGTTCCCCTGCTGTGCAGCCGGCAACGTGTCCTGCAAAAGCCACGCAGACACAAGAACTGAAATTGAAGGGAACCTGTCCCCCCTCCCCCAGGCGTTTTTACGTTATCCAGCCACCTTGTACAGCGGTAATGCTGCATGTGTGCAAGGTGGCTCATAAACGTATTCTCCTCGCACATGTGGAACTGAAAACACGTCTGAAATGTGTCCTCTGTGTGACCATTTAACCGTCCCGGGGGTGTGACTTTCCTTTGTAATGACACGCTGCAACCCCCTTGGTAGCGCTGCCCGTCTTCTGGCATCATTGTTTGGCTGGCTGCGCCTCTGCGGCCGCCCTGACCCACACAACGCCCCTCGGTGTCTTATTTATTGGGACTGCGAGGGTGTGATTGATGGGCAGGATCAGTGCATCAGTTCGCCTGTCCCTCCTCTCCTTCCGCCTTCTTCGGACTGTGCGGCTTCATGGCCGTGGCATGCGATAAGGGATCAGATGACGCCGCACAGTCTGAAGCGGGTGTAAGGACCCGCGTGTGAGAGGCGAACATATGTGCTGCGCCAGGCCCTGAATCCCAGCCCCGCAGTGTTTTAACAATGTTAAGACACTGCGGGGCTGGGATTCATGGTCATCGCGAACCGCAACGGCCGACATTAAATGATGTCAGAAGATGGGCAGCGCTAACGGCGCTAGGCCAGGGGATAACACGACAGCGCAGACTCCTGTACAGCAAATAACAACGCTCAGGAGGCTGCACCCAGCACCAAGGTGGGATTCTTGACATCTGTGCTGCGTCTCATTACAAAGGGAACTCTCGCCTCCATTACACAGTTTGACTGTATAAAGGGCTAAATGTTATACGTGTTCCATTCAGCGTGTGCAAGGAGAAAAATTACAAGAGCAACCTTTGACTTGCGCAGCACTACTGCTGCATAAGCTGTGGCTCTTCTACTTTCTAACCCCTGAGGGGGGGTTAAAGGTGACTTTTGAAATCGGTTCAATTAGGCTTCGGCCTACACTCTGCTCCACCTGCAGAGCCCGGGCTCCAACAACGCTAGTTGCTGTCCGGAAGTGCTGGCTGCACAGAGCCAAACACCTCGCCAATGTGTCAGTGGGGTCCAGCACCGCCAGCTGTTCCCCTGCTGTGTAGCCGGCAACGTGTCCTGCAAAAGCCACGCAGACACAACACACCCAAAGCTGCCGCCTGTGCAGGCTTCGGCCTACACTCCCCTCCCCCTGCTCCTCCTCCTCCTGCTCCTCCTCCTGCTGTCCCTGGGCTCTAACACACCGCCAGTTTTTGCCCAGATGTGCTAGCTGCACAGAGAAAAACACCAGCCAATGTGTCAGTGGGGTCCAGCACCGCCAGCTGTTCCCCTGCTGTGCAGCCGGCAACGTGTCCTGCAAAAGCCACGCAGACACAAGAACTGAAATTGAAGGGAACCTGTCCCCCCTCCCCCAGGCGTTTTTACGTTATCCAGCCACCTTGTACAGCGGTAATGCTGCATGTGTGCAAGGTGGCTCATAAACGTATTCTCCTCGCACATGTGGAACTGAAAACACGTCTGAAATGTGTCCTCTGTGTGACCATTTAACCGTCCCGGGGGTGTGACTTTCCTTTGTAATGACACGCTGCAACCCCCTTGGTAGCGCTGCCCGTCTTCTGGCATCATTGTTTGGCTGGCTGCGCCTCTGCGGCCGCCCTGACCCACACAACGCCCCTCGGTGTCTTATTTATTGGGACTGCGAGGGTGTGATTGATGGGCAGGATCAGTGCATCAGTTCGCCTGTCCCTCCTCTCCTTCCGCCTTCTTCGGACTGTGCGGCTTCATGGCCGTGGCATGCGATAAGGGATCAGATGACGCCGCACAGTCTGAAGCGGGTGTAAGGACCCGCGTGTGAGAGGCGAACATATGTGCTGCGCCAGGCCCTGAATCCCAGCCCCGCAGTGTTTTAACAATGTTAAGACACTGCGGGGCTGGGATTCATGGTCATCGCGAACCGCAACGGCCGACATTAAATGATGTCAGAAGATGGGCAGCGCTAACGGCGCTAGGCCAGGGGATAACACGACAGCGCAGACTCCTGTACAGCAAATAACAACGCTCAGGAGGCTGCACCCAGCACCAAGGTGGGATTCTTGACATCTGTGCTGCGTCTCATTACAAAGGGAACTCTCGCCTCCATTACACAGTTTGACTGTATAAAGGGCTAAATGTTATACGTGTTCCATTCAGCGTGTGCAAGGAGAAAAATTACAAGAGCAACCTTTGACTTGCGCAGCACTACTGCTGCATAAGCTGTGGCTCTTCTACTTTCTAACCCCTGAGGGGGGGTTAAAGGTTACCTTTGAAATTGGTTCAAGTAGGCTTCGGCCTACACTCTGCTCCCCCTGCAGAGCCCGGGCTACAACACCGCTCGTTGCTGTCCGGAAGTGCTGGCTGCACAGAGCCAAACACCTCGCCAATGTGTCAGTGGGGTCCAGCACCGCCAGCTGTTCCCCTGCTGTGTAGCCGGCAACGTGTCCTGCGACCGCCACGCAGACACAACACACCCAAAGCTGCCGCCAGTGCAGGCTTCGGCCTACACTCCCCTCCCCCTGCTCCTGCTCCTCCTCCTTCTCCTGCTGTCCCTGGGCTCTAACACACCGCCAGTTGGGGCCCAGATGTGCTAGCTGCACAGAGAAAAACACCAGCCAATGTGTCAGTGGGGTTCAGCACCGCCAGCTGTTCCCCTGCTGTGCAGCCGGCATCGTGTCCTGCAAAAGCCACGCAGACACTTGCTCTTGTACCTTCTGCTCCCCATCCTGGTTCCAGTACCGTCAGCTGGTTCCGGGCAGAGCCTTTGGCTTAGGTGCCTCCCTTTGGTATCCGAGTTCCACCAACGTCAGGTGGTCCTTGGTAGTGCTTTCAGGCACGGGTACCTCCTGCTTAGTAACCGGGTTCCAGTAACGTCAGCTGGTCCTCGGTAGTTCCATTGGCTCTTGGACCTTCGGCTACCCATCCGGGTTCCAGCACCGTCAGCTGGTTCTCGGCAGTGTCTTTTGCTCTTGTACCTTCTGCTCCCCATCCTGGTTCCAGTACCGTCAGCTGGTTCCGGGCAGAGCCTTTGGCTTAGGTGCCTCCCTCTGGGTATCTGAGTTCCACCAACGTCAGGTGGTCCTTGGTAGTGCTTTCAGCACGGGTACCTCCTGCTTAGTAACCGGGTTCCAGTAACGTCAGCTGGTCCTCGGTCGTTCCATTGGCTCTTGGACCTTCGGGTAGCCATCTGAGCTCCAGTTCCATCAGCTGGTTCTCGGCATTCTCTCAGCCTTCTTGTACCTTCTGCTGCATTTCCAAGTTCAAGAGACTAAACACGATGACCCGGAAGACCACCCCTAAGATGACGACGACACCAGAGACGACAACCACCGTGATGACGACGACCCTGGAGACGATGACCCTGAAGACCACCCCGATGACGACGACCCCGGAGACGACCCCGATGACGACGACCCCGGAGACGACGACCCTGGAGACGACGACGACCTGGAAGACCGAGAAGCAGAAGAACAAGAGGCTGCAGAACAAAGAGCAGAAGGACATTAAGCATAACACAAAATATCAGAGCAAAAAATATTATGTAAATTAAAAGCAGAAGAAGACTAAGCAGTGTATGGGGGTGAGTCCGTTCCTCCTCGTGGTGCCCCTGGATAAAGCCTGATGCTGCAGGCCAAACTGAACGCGGACAAATGTAACTGTTTTGTGACAGGCAGAACGGAAGGTGTAATCTTCAAACTTTTATAGATAACAACTACGGGAATGCCTGTCACAAATAAGAATATGATGAAGAAGTAGAATATGATGAAGATAATAGTAAAATAAAAAGAATATGAACAATGTAACCCAAAAAATAATAGGTAGAAGATGAAGAAGAAGATGAAGAAGGTGAAGAAGTTGATGTCAAAGAAGCTGATGATGAGGATAATGAAGAAGAAAGCGTGGGAGAAGTAAAAAAGAAGGTGAAGGGCGTGGAAGTAGTGAAACATCAATATCTGACATAAAAAAAAAAAATAACATAGTCAAATTCTTTCTAACGCCGAACGTCATAAAAAAAAAAAAAAAATCCTGCTATTCTATTAGATTGGGCTAAACCTCTGTGCCTTTAATGTCTCCGCCACGTCCCCCAATACATCCTACATTATTCTTAGTTGTTTTCCTTCATGTAGAATGAACCTACAAGTGTATAAAGGGTTTATTTTAATTCCGATATTTTCGTCCCATTGACTTGCATTGGGATCGGGTATCGGTATCGGATTGGATTCCGATACTGTGACGGTATCGGCCGATACTTTCCGATTCCGATACTTTCCGATATCGGAAAGTATCGCTCAACACTACCCCTTAGTCTTCGTTTTTCCAAACTAAATAGCCCCAAGTGTAATAACTAGTGTTGAGCGATACTTTCCGATATCGGAAAGTATCGGAATCGGAAAGTATCGGCCGATACCGTCACAGTATCGGAATCCAATCCGATACCGATACCCGATCCCAATGCAAGTCAATGGGACGAAAATATCGGAATTAAAATAAACCCTTTATACACTTGTAGGTTCATTCTACATGAAGGAAAACAACTAAGAATAATGTAGGATGTATTGGGGGACGTGGCGGAGACATTAAAGGCACAGAGGTTTAGCCCAATCTAATAGAATAGCAGGATTTTTTTTTTTTTTTTATGACGTTCGGCGTTAGAAAGAATTTGACTATGTTATTTTTTTTTTTTATGTCAGATATTGATGTTTCACTACTTCCACGCCCTTCACCTTCTTTTTTACTTCTCCCACGCTTTCTTCTTCATTATCCTCATCATCAGCTTCTTTGACATCAACTTCTTCACCTTCTTCATCTTCTTCTTCATCTTCTACCTATTATTTTTTGGGTTACATTGTTCATATTCTTTTTATTTTACTATTATCTTCATCATATTCTACTTCTTCATCATATTCTTATTTGTGACAGGCATTCCCGTAGTTGTTATCTATAAAAGTTTGAAGATTACACCTTCCGTTCTGCCTGTCACAAAACAGTTACATTTGTCCGCGTTCAGTTTGGCCTGCAGCATCAGGCTTTATCCAGGGGCACCACGAGGAGGAACGGACTCACCCCCATACACTGCTTAGTCTTCTTCTGCTTTTAATTTACATAATATTTTTTGCTCTGATATTTTGTGTTATGCTTAATGTCCTTCTGCTCTTTGTTCTGCAGCCTCTTGTTCTTCTGCTTCTCGGTCTTCCAGGTCGTCGTCGTCTCCAGGGTCGTCGTCTCCGGGGTCGTCGTCATCGGGGTCGTCTCCGGGGTCGTCGTCATCGGGGTGGTCTTCAGGGTCATCGTCTCCAGGGTCGTCGTCATCACGGTGGTTGTCGTCTCTGGTGTCGTCGTCATCTTAGGGGTGGTCTTCCGGGTCATCGTGTTTAGTCTCTTGAACTTGGAAATGCAGCAGAAGGTACAAGAAGGCTGAGAGAATGCCGAGAACCAGCTGATGGAACTGGAGCTCAGATGGCTACCCGAAGGTCCAAGAGCCAATGGAACGACCGAGGACCAGCTGACGTTACTGGAACCCGGTTACTAAGCAGGAGGTACCCGTGCTGAAAGCACTACCAAGGACCACCTGACGTTGGTGGAACTCAGATACCCAGAGGGAGGCACCTAAGCCAAAGGCTCTGCCCGGAACCAGCTGACGGTACTGGAACCAGGATGGGGAGCAGAAGGTACAAGAGCAAAAGACACTGCCGAGAACCAGCTGACGGTGCTGGAACCCGGATGGGTAGCCGAAGGTCCAAGAGCCAATGGAACTACCGAGGACCAGCTGACGTTACTGGAACCCGGTTACTAAGCAGGAGGTACCCGTGCCTGAAAGCACTACCAAGGACCACCTGACGTTGGTGGAACTCGGATACCAAAGGGAGGCACCTAAGCCAAAGGCTCTGCCCGGAACCAGCTGACGGTACTGGAACCAGGATGGGGAGCAGAAGGTACAAGAGCAAGTGTCTGCGTGGCTTTTGCAGGACACGATGCCGGCTGCACAGCAGGGGAACAGCTGGCGGTGCTGAACCCCACTGACACATTGGCTGGTGTTTTTCTCTGTGCAGCTAGCACATCTGGGCCCCAACTGGCGGTGTGTTAGAGCCCAGGGACAGCAGGAGAAGGAGGAGGAGCAGGAGCAGGGGGAGGGGAGTGTAGGCCGAAGCCTGCACTGGCGGCAGCTTTGGGTGTGTTGTGTCTGCGTGGCGGTCGCAGGACACGTTGCCGGCTACACAGCAGGGGAACAGCTGGCGGTGCTGGACCCCACTGACACATTGGCGAGGTGTTTGGCTCTGTGCAGCCAGCACTTCCGGACAGCAACGAGCGGTGTTGTAGCCCGGGCTCTGCAGGGGGAGCAGAGTGTAGGCCGAAGCCTACTTGAACCAATTTCAAAGGTAACCTTTAACCCCCCCTCAGGGGTTAGAAAGTAGAAGAGCCACAGCTTATGCAGCAGTAGTGCTGCGCAAGTCAAAGGTTGCTCTTGTAATTTTTCTCCTTGCACACGCTGAATGGAACACGTATAACATTTAGCCCTTTATACAGTCAAACTGTGTAATGGAGGCGAGAGTTCCCTTTGTAATGAGACGCAGCACAGATGTCAAGAATCCCACCTTGGTGCTGGGTGCAGCCTCCTGAGCGTTGTTATTTGCTGTACAGGAGTCTGCGCTGTCGTGTTATCCCCTGGCCTAGCGCCGTTAGCGCTGCCCATCTTCTGACATCATTTAATGTCGGCCGTTGCGGTTCGCGATGACCATGAATCCCAGCCCCGCAGTGTCTTAACATTGTTAAAACACTGCGGGGCTGGGATTCAGGGCCTGGCGCAGCACATATGTTCGCCTCTCACACGCGGGTCCTTACACCCGCTTCAGACTGTGCGGCGTCATCTGATCCCTTATCGCATGCCACGGCCATGAAGCCGCACAGTCCGAAGAAGGCGGAAGGAGAGGAGGGACAGGCGAACTGATGCACTGATCCTGCCCATCAATCACACCCTCGCAGTCCCAATAAATAAGACACCGAGGGGCGTTGTGTGGGTCAGGGCGGCCGCAGAGGCGCAGCCAGCCAAACAATGATGCCAGAAGACGGGCAGCGCTACCAAGGGGGTTGCAGCGTGTCATTACAAAGGAAAGTCACACCCCCGGGACGGTTAAATGGTCACACAGAGGACACATTTCAGACGTGTTTTCAGTTCCACATGTGCGAGGAGAATACGTTTATGAGCCACCTTGCACACATGCAGCATTACCGCTGTACAAGGTGGCTGGATAACGTAAAAACGCCTGGGGGAGGGGGGACAGGTTCCCTTCAATTTCAGTTCTTGTGTCTGCGTGGCTTTTGCAGGACACGTTGCCGGCTGCACAGCAGGGGAACAGCTGGCGGTGCTGGACCCCACTGACACATTGGCTGGTGTTTTTCTCTGTGCAGCTAGCACATCTGGGCAAAAACTGGCGGTGTGTTAGAGCCCAGGGACAGCAGGAGGAGGAGCAGGAGGAGGAGGAGCAGGGGGAGGGGAGTGTAGGCCGAAGCCTGCACAGGCGGCAGCTTTGGGTGTGTTGTGTCTGCGTGGCTTTTGCAGGACACGTTGCCGGCTACACAGCAGGGGAACAGCTGGCGGTGCTGGACCCCACTGACACATTGGCGAGGTGTTTGGCTCTGTGCAGCCAGCACTTCCGGACAGCAACTAGCGTTGTTGGAGCCCGGGCTCTGCAGGTGGAGCAGAGTGTAGGCCGAAGCCTAATTGAACCGATTTCAAAAGTCACCTTTAACCCCCCCTCAGGGGTTAGAAAGTAGAAGAGCCACAGCTTATGCAGCAGTAGTGCTGCGCAAGTCAAAGGTTGCTCTTGTAATTTTTCTCCTTGCACACGCTGAATGGAACACGTATAACATTTAGCCCTTTATACAGTCAAACTGTGTAATGGAGGCGAGAGTTCCCTTTGTAATGAGACGCAGCACAGATGTCAAGAATCCCACCTTGGTGCTGGGTGCAGCCTCCTGAGCGTTGTTATTTGCTGTACAGGAGTCTGCGCTGTCGTGTTATCCCCTGGCCTAGCGCCGTTAGCGCTGCCCATCTTCTGACATCATTTAATGTCGGCCGTTGCGGTTCGCGATGACCATGAATCCCAGCCCCGCAGTGTCTTAACATTGTTAAAACACTGCGGGGCTGGGATTCAGGGCCTGGCGCAGCACATATGTTCGCCTCTCACACGCGGGTCCTTACACCCGCTTCAGACTGTGCGGCGTCATCTGATCCCTTATCGCATGCCACGGCCATGAAGCCGCACAGTCCGAAGAAGGCGGAAGGAGAGGAGGGACAGGCGAACTGATGCACTGATCCTGCCCATCAATCACACCCTCGCAGTCCCAATAAATAAGACACCGAGGGGCGTTGTGTGGGTCAGGGCGGCCGCAGAGGCGCAGCCAGCCAAACAATGATGCCAGAAGACGGGCAGCGCTACCAAGGGGGTTGCAGCGTGTCATTACAAAGGAAAGTCACACCCCCGGGACGGTTAAATGGTCACACAGAGGACACATTTCAGACGTGTTTTCAGTTCCACATGTGCGAGGAGAATACGTTTATGAGCCACCTTGCACACATGCAGCATTACCGCTGTACAAGGTGGCTGGATAACGTAAAAACGCCTGGGGGAGGGGGGACAGGTTCCCTTCAATTTCAGTTCTTGTGTCTGCGTGGCTTTTGCAGGACACGTTGCCGGCTGCACAGCAGGGGAACAGCTGGCGGTGCTGGACCCCACTGACACATTGGCTGGTGTTTTTCTCTGTGCAGCTAGCACATCTGGGCAAAAACTGGCGGTGTGTTAGAGCCCAGGGACAGCAGGAGGAGGAGCAGGAGGAGGAGGAGCAGGGGGAGGGGAGTGTAGGCCGAAGCCTGCACAGGCGGCAGCTTTGGGTGTGTTGTGTCTGCGTGGCTTTTGCAGGACACGTTGCCGGCTACACAGCAGGGGAACAGCTGGCGGTGCTGGACCCCACTGACACATTGGCGAGGTGTTTGGCTCTGTGCAGCCAGCACTTCCGGACAGCAACTAGCGTTGTTGGAGCCCGGGCTCTGCAGGTGGAGCAGAGTGTAGGCCGAAGCCTAATTGAACCGATTTCAAAAGTCACCTTTAACCCCCCCTCAGGGGTTAGAAAGTAGAAGAGCCACAGCTTATGCAGCAGTAGTGCTGCGCAAGTCAAAGGTTGCTCTTGTAATTTTTCTCCTTGCACACGCTGAATGGAACACGTATAACATTTAGCCCTTTATACAGTCAAACTGTGTAATGGAGGCGAGAGTTCCCTTTGTAATGAGACGCAGCACAGATGTCAAGAATCCCACCTTGGTGCTGGGTGCAGCCTCCTGAGCGTTGTTATTTGCTGTACAGGAGTCTGCGCTGTCGTGTTATCCCCTGGCCTAGCGCCGTTAGCGCTGCCCATCTTCTGACATCATTTAATGTCGGCCGTTGCGGTTCGCGATGACCATGAATCCCAGCCCCGCAGTGTCTTAACATTGTTAAAACACTGCGGGGCTGGGATTCAGGGCCTGGCGCAGCACATATGTTCGCCTCTCACACGCGGGTCCTTACACCCGCTTCAGACTGTGCGGCGTCATCTGATCCCTTATCGCATGCCACGGCCATGAAGCCGCACAGTCCGAAGAAGGCGGAAGGAGAGGAGGGACAGGCGAACTGATGCACTGATCCTGCCCATCAATCACACCCTCGCAGTCCCAATAAATAAGACACCGAGGGGCGTTGTGTGGGTCAGGGCGGCCGCAGAGGCGCAGCCAGCCAAACAATGATGCCAGAAGACGGGCAGCGCTACCAAGGGGGTTGCAGCGTGTCATTACAAAGGAAAGTCACACCCCCGGGACGGTTAAATGGTCACACAGAGGACACATTTCAGACGTGTTTTCAGTTCCACATGTGCGAGGAGAATACGTTTATGAGCCACCTTGCACACATGCAGCATTACCGCTGTACAAGGTGGCTGGATAACGTAAAAACGCCTGGGGGAGGGGGGACAGGTTCCCTTCAATTTCAGTTCTTGTGTCTGCGTGGCGGTCGCAGGACACGTTGCCGGCTACACAGCAGGGGAACAGCTGGCGGTGCTGAACCCCACTGACACATTGGCTGGTGTTTTTCTCTGTGCAGCTAGCACATCTGGGCAAAAACTGGCGGTGTTAGAGCCCAGGGTCAGCAGGAGGAGCAGGGGGAGCGGAGTGTAGGCCGAAGCCTGCACTCGAGCAAGTTGAAAGGAAACCTTTAACACCCCCCCCCCCAGGCGTTTGTAGCTGAAAGAGCCATTGTGTACAGCACTAATGCTGGAAAAGGTAAACTTAGCTCTTTTAATTATGGTCCTTGTACATGCGGAACCAAACATTTATGAAATGTGTCTCCTCACAGCGTTAAACCGTCCGGTAGGTGGAACTTTCCTTTGTCGTGTGACGCAGCACAGCCATCATTTTTACCCCCTTGGCGCCGTGCGCCCACTCCTCAGCGTTGTTTGAATCTGTCCCGGAGCCTGCGCTGTTAGGTTAGCCCTTGGCCATGCACACATGTTGCGCTGCCCGTCTTCTGACCTCATTTGGTGTCAGGCTGGCTGCGCCTGTGCGGGTGCGCTGGTCGAGATCCCGCCTCGCAGTGTCGTCTAATGTAATCCCACCGCGGGCCTGTGATCCGTGCCCGTGCGCAGTGCATATCCTGTCCTCTCACTCCCCTCCCTACGGCTTTTTCAGACTGTGCGTTGTCACGGCCGTGGCATGCTATTAGGGACCAGCTGACATCGCACAGTCTGAAGAAGCCGTAGGGAGGGGAGTGAGAGGAGAGGATATGCACTGCGCACGGGCACGGATCACAGGCCCGCGGTGGGATTACATTAGACGACACTGCGAGGCGGGATCTCGACCAGCGCACCCGCACAGGCGCAGCCAGCCTGACACCAAATGAGGTCAGAAGACGGGCAGCGCAACATGTGTGCATGGCCAAGGGCTAACCTAACAGCGCAGGCTCCGGGACAGATTCAAACAACGCTGAGGAGTGGGCGCACGGCGCCAAGGGGGTAAAAATGATGGCTGTGCTGCGTCACACGACAAAGGAAAGTTCCACCTACCGGACGGTTTAACGCTGTGTGGGGACACATTTCATAAGTGTTAGGTTCAGCATGTGCAAGGAGCATCACGAAAAGAGGCACTTTTTCCCTTTGCATTATTACTGCTGCACAAGGTGGCTCCTTCAGTAACAAACGCCTGGGGGGGGGGGGGGTCAGGTTCCCTTACATTTAACTTGTTGTGTCTGCGTGGCGGTCGCAGTACACGTTGCCGTATACACAGCAGGGGAACAGCTGGCGGTGCTGAACCCCACTAACACATTGGCGAGGTGTTTGGCTCTGTGCGTACAGCACTTCTGGACGGCAACTAGCGGTGTTGGAGCCCAGGGACAGGTGGAGGAGGAGGAGGTTGGAGGAGGTTGGAGGAGGTAGGAGGGATTGCCACACACACAGCAGGGGAACAGCTGACGTTACTGAACCCCAATAACAGAGGAGGGACTGTTGACTGTGCGTACAGCACTTCTGGACGGCAACTGGCGGTGTTGGAGCCCAGGGACAGGTGGAGGAGGAAGGAGGAGGTAGGAGGGATTGCCACACACACAGCAGGGGAACAGCTGACGTTACTGAACCCCAATAACAGAGGAGGGACTGTTGACTGTGCGTACAGCACTTCTGGACGGCAACTGGCGGTGTTGGAGCCCAGGGACAGGTGGAGGAGGAGGAGGTAGGAGGAGGTTGGAGGAGGTAGGAGGGATTGCCACACACACAGCAGGGGAACAGCTGACGTTACTGAACCCCAATAACAGAGGAGGGACTGTTGACTGTGCGTACAGCACTTCTGGACGGCAACTGGCGGTGTTGGAGCCCAGGGACAGGTGGAGGAGGAGGAGGTAGGAGGAGGTAGGAGGGATTGCCACACACACAGCAGGGGAACAGCTGACGTTACTGAACCCCAATAACAGAGGAGGGACTGTTGACTGTGCGTACAGCACTTCTGGACGGCAACTGGCGGTGTTGGAGCCCAGGGACAGGTGGAGGAGGAGGAGGTAGGAGGAGGTAGGAGGGATTGCCACACACACAGCAGGGGAACAGCTGACGTTACTGAACCCCAATAACAGAGGAGCGACTGTTGACTGTGCGTACAGCACTTCTGGACGGCAACTAGCGGTGTTGGAGCCCAGGGACAGGTGGAGGAGGAGGAGTTTGGATGAGGTTGGAGGAGGTTGGAGGGATTGCCACACACACAGCAGGGGAACAGCTGACGTTACTGAACCCCAATAACAGAGGAGGGACTGTTGACTGTGCGTACAGCACTTCTGGACGGCAACTGGCGGTGTTGGAGCCCAGGGACAGGTGGAGGAGGTAGGAGGAGGTAGGAGGGATTGCCACACACACAGCAGGGGAACAGCTGACGTTACTGAACCCCAATAACAGAGGAGGGACTGTTGACTGTGCGTACAGCACTTCTGGACGGCAACTGGCGGTGTTGGAGCCCAGGGACAGGTGGAGGAGGAGGAGGTAGGAGGAGGTTGGAGGAGGTTGGAGGGATTGCCACACACACAGCAGGGGAACAGCTGACGTTACTGAACCCCAATAACAGAGGAGGGACTGTTGACTGTGCGTACAGCACTTCTGGACGGCAACTGGCGGTGTTGGAGCCCAGGGACAGGTGGAGGAGGAAGGAGGAGGTAGGAGGGATTGCCACACACACAGCAGGGGAACAGCTGACGTTACTGAACCCCAATAACAGAGGAGGGACTGTTGACTGTGCGTACAGCACTTCTGGACGGCAACTGGCGGTGTTGGAGCCCAGGGACAGGTGGAGGAGGAGGAGGTAGGAGGAGGTTGGAGGAGGTTGGAGGGATTGCCACACACACAGCAGGGGAACAGCTGACGTTACTGAACCCCAATAACAGAGGAGGGACTGTTGACTGTGCGTACAGCACTTCTGGACGGCAACTGGCGGTGTTGGAGCCCAGGGACAGGTGGAGGAGGAAGGAGGAGGTAGGAGGGATTGCCACACACACAGCAGGGGAACAGCTGACGTTACTGAACCCCAATAACAGAGGAGGGACTGTTGACTGTGCGTACAGCACTTCTGGACGGCAACTGGCGGTGTTGGAGCCCAGGGACAGGTGGAGGAGGAGGAGGTAGGAGGAGGTTGGAGGAGGTAGGAGGGATTGCCACACACACAGCAGGGGAACAGCTGACGTTACTGAACCCCAATAACAGAGGAGCGACTGTTGACTGTGCGTACAGCACTTCTGGACGGCAACTAGCGGTGTTGGAGCCCAGGGACAGGTGGAGGAGGAGGAGTTTGGATGAGGTTGGAGGAGGTTGGAGGGATTGCCACACACACAGCAGGGGAACAGCTGACGTTACTGAACCCCAATAACAGAGGAGGGACTGTTGACTGTGCGTACAGCACTTCTGGACGGCAACTGGCGGTGTTGGAGCCCAGGGACAGGTGGAGGAGGAAGGAGGAGGTAGGAGGGATTGCCACACACACAGCAGGGGAACAGCTGACGTTACTGAACCCCAATAACAGAGGAGCGACTGTTGACTGTGCGTACAGCACTTCTGGACGGCAACTAGCGGTGTTGGAGCCCAGGGACAGGTGGAGGAGGAGGAGTTTGGATGAGGTTGGAGGAGGTTGGAGGGATTGCCACACACACAGCAGGGGAACAGCTGACGTTACTGAACCCCAATAACAGAGGAGGGACTGTTGACTGTGCGTACAGCACTTCTGGACGGCAACTGGCGGTGTTGGAGCCCAGGGACAGGTGGAGGAGGAGGAGGTAGGAGGAGGTTGGAGGAGGTAGGAGGGATTGCCACACACACAGCAGGGGAACAGCTGACGTTACTGAACCCCAATAACAGAGGAGCGACTGTTGACTGTGCGTACAGCACTTCTGGACGGCAACTAGCGGTGTTGGAGCCCAGGGACAGGTGGAGGAGGAGGAGTTTGGATGAGGTTGGAGGAGGTTGGAGGGATTGCCACACACACAGCAGGGGAACAGCTGACGTTACTGAACCCCAATAACAGAGGAGCGACTGTTGACTGTGCGTACAGCACTACCAGGCAACAACTAGCGGTGTTGGAGCCCAGGGACAGCAGTAGAAGCAGAGGAACACAATGTAGGCCGAAGCCTGATTGGAGAAAGGGAACCTTTAACCCCCCCCCCCAAGGCATTTGTAGCTGAAAGAGCCAGCTTGTGCAGCTCAAAAGATGCAAAAGGAAAAGGTGGCTCTTTTAATTATGCTCCTTGCAAGCACAGAACTAAACACTTATAAAATGTGTCCCCTGAAACCGTGAAACTGTCCCGGAGGTGGGACTTTCCTTCGTAATATGACGCAGCACAGCTGTCATTCCTACCCCCTCGGCGCCGTGCCCCGGCTCCTCATCGTTGTTTGATTCCGTCCCGGAGCCTGCGCTGTTAGGTTATCCCTTGGCCAGGCACACTTAGCGCTGCCCATCTTCTGACATCATTTGGTGTCAGGCTGGCTGCGCTTGTGCGGCCGCGCTGTCCGAGAGCCCGCCTCGCAGTGTGGTCTAATGTAATCCCACCGCGGGCCTGGGATCAGTGGCCATGCGCAGTGCATATCCTCGCCTCTCGCTCCCCTCCCTACGGCTTTTTCAGACTGTGCGCTGCCACGGCCGTGGCATGCTATTACGGATCAGCTGGCACCGCACAGTCTGAAGAAGCCGTAGGGAGTGGAGCGAGAGGCGAGGATATGCACTGCGCATGGCCACTGATCCCAGGCCCGCGGTGGGATTACATTAGACCACACTGCGAGGCGGGCTCTCGGACAGCGCGGCCGCACAGGCGCAGCCAGCCTGACACCAAATGATGTCAGAAGATGGGCAGCGCTAAGTGTGCCTGGCCAAGGGATAACATAACAGCGCAGGCTCCGGGACGGAATCAAACAACGATGAGGAGCCGGGGCACGGCGCCGAGGGGGTAGGAATGACAGCTGTGCTGCGTCATATTACGAAGGAAAGTCCCACCTCCGGGACGGTTTTACGGTATCAGTGGACACATTTTATAAGTGTTAAGTTCTGCGTGTGCAAGGAGCATAATGAAAATAGCTACCTTTTCCTTGTGCAGCATTACTGCTGCACAAGGTGGCTCTTTCAGTAACAAACGCCTTGGGGGGGGGGGGGGACAGGTTCCCTTACATTTCAGTTGTGTCAGCGTGGCGGTCGCAGGACACATTGCCGGCTACACAGCTGGGGATCAGCTGACGTTACTGAAACCCAATAACACTGGGTCGTATGTTTTGACTGTGCAGATGGCACTTCTGAGCCTCAACTGGCGTTGTTGGAGCCCAGGAATGTAAGTTCAGGTGGTTGAAAGATGAACACAACAGGAGACCTGGATAACGTATACAGTGACCTAATTATTTAATCAGGAGGAGGAGTGGCAAATTCCTGCGAGATCCAGGCCTTGTTCATTTTCAGGAAAGTAAGCCGGTCAACGTTATCGGAGGATAGTCGCATGCGACGGTCAGTTAGTACACCACCTGCAGCACTAAAGACACGTTCCGATAATACACTGGCCGCAGGGCAAGACAGCACCTCCAATGCATACTGGCTTAGCTCTGGCCATGTATCCAGCTTTGAGACCCAAAACTTGAAAGGGGAAGAGCCGTCTGGGAGTACAGCAAGAGGGCAAGACATGTAGTCTGTCACCATCTGACGGAACCGTTGCCTCCTGCTGACTGGAGCCGTCTGTGATGGTGTAGACTTTTGTGGGGGGCACACAAAACTGTGCCACAGTTGGGCCATACTGGTCTTGCCTTGGGCAGAGGCACTGCTTCTGCTCCCTCTTTGTGCAGAGCCTCCACCACTGCCTGGACGCACTGAGCTGCTTTGGAATGCACTAGCAGCACTTCTCTCAGTTGGAATGGAGAAGATGATGGAACTGACCAGTGTGTCTTGGTACTCCCGCATTTTTCGCTCCCGGTTCAACGGTGTGATGAGGCTTTCTACGTTGTCCCGGTAGCGAGGATCGAGGAGGGTGAACACCCAGTAATCAGACATGTTGAGAATGTGGTCGATGCGGCGGTCGTTTCTCAGGCACTGCAGCATGTAATCCACCATGTGCTGCAGACTGCCAACTGCCCAAGAAACGCTGTCCCCAGCTGGAGGCGTGATCTCTGCCCGCTCGTCATCACCCCACCCTCGCTGTACACACTGAGTACTGGACAATTGTGTAACTCCCTCCTCTGGACGGATGTCTTCCTCCTCCATTGACTCCTCCTCATCCTCCTCACAAACTGTCCCCTGCCTACGCGTTTGTGAGGAACCACGTGGCGCTGACTGTCCAGAAGATGATGGAAGTGGTGAATCCTCATCCTCCACCTCTTCCACAACATCATCCCTTAGCGCTTGCAGTGATTTTTCAAGCAGGCAGATAAGGGGGACAGTCATGCTGACTAGTGCATCATCTGCACTCGCCATCCGCGTGGAATAATCGAAGGGACGCAAAACCTGGCAGACATCCTTCATAGTGGCCCACTCTGTGGTTGTGAAGTCTGTACGGCGCTGACTGCGACTTTTGTGCGCCTGATACAGCTGGTACTCCATTACAGCTTGCTGCTGCTCACACAACCGCTCCAACATATGTAACGTGGAATTCCACCTGGTAGGTAGGTCACATATGATGCGATGTTCCGGCAGGCGGTGTCGGCGCTGCAGAGCCGCAATGCGCGCTTTTGCCGTGCTGGAACGCCGCAAGTGAGCACACTCTAGGCGGACCTTGTGCAGCAGTGCATCAAGATCCGGATAGTCCCTCAAAAAACTCTGCACGACCAAATTGAGCACATGTGCCAGACATGGGATGTGAGTGAGGTTGCCGAGGCCCAGGGCTGCCACCAGATTTCGGCCATTATCACACACTACCATGCCTGGCTGGAGATTCGCTGGCTCAAACCACACATCGCTCTCCTGCTTGATGGCATTCCAGAGCTCCTGCGCTGTGTGGCTACGATTCCCCAAAAAAATTAATTTCAAGACGGCCTGTTGACGTTTGGCCACGGCTGTGCTCATGTCGGTCGTAACAGGTACACGTTCATCACGGGTCCATGTGGAGGTGGACTGTGACGGCTCCTGCAGCGATGATTCTGAGGAACTGGTGTAAGAGGAGGAGTCAATGCGTACAGAATGGATTCCTGCAATCCTTGGAGTGGGCAGGACACGTCCTGCGCCACTCGCACGGTCTGTACCCGGCTCAACTACATTAACCCAATGGGCAGTGAGGGAAAGGTATCGCCCCTGTCCATGTTGACTGGTCCACGCATCGGTGGTGAGGTGGACCTTGCTACTGACGGCGTTCAGTAGCGCATGTTTTATGTGTCCCTCCACATGCTTGTGCAGGGCAGGGACGGCTTGCCTGCTGAAGTAAAAGCGGCTGGGCACACTGTACTGTGGGACTGCCAATGACATCAAGTCACGGAAGCTGTCAGTCTCCACCAGCCTGAATGACAGCATTTCCAGTGACAGAAGTTTGGCAATGCCTGCAGTCAGAGCCTGTGCTCGTGGGTGGTTTGACGAGAAAGGCCGCCTTTTCTCCCATGCCTGTACTACCGATGGCTGTAGACTGGGCTGGGAGTGTGGGGTTGACTGGGAAAGTGGTGCTGCGGGTGGAATTACAGCGGGTCTCTGGACAACAGGGCCAGAGGTTCTTCCACGGCGATCCTGGGAGGAAGCCGAACCAGCTGCGTGTGAGCTAGAGGAAGAGGCAACACGAGCTGAAGAGGTGGTAGCTGCCGCTGTTGGTTGGCCTAGCTCTTCAGTGTGTTTGTCTAACTCCGCCGGGTGCCTGTTGCGCACATGTTTCCACATGTTGGAGGTATTGAGGTTGGCGACTTTTTGACCTCTTTTGATTTTTTGATGACACACCTTGCATCTGACATAGCAAATGTCATCTGCAACTGTGTCAAAAAAGGACCAGGCACTGCAAGTCTTGGGAGCCCCCCTTTTGACTTTTGGAAGAGACATGCTCCTTACGGGTGCCAAAGCGGAGGCTGCAGGATCCGCAGTCTTCCCCCTCCCTCTCCCTCTTTGGACCGTACGGGGAATCTCTTCCTCAGAGCTGCTCCCACCACCTTCCTGTCCCTGACGCCAAGATGGGTCAAGGACCTCGTCATCCACACTACCCTCTGCCCCCAACTGCTCCTCCCGGGTAGTCTCAGCAGCAGAGCACGCACCAGTAAGTGGCACCTGAGTGTCATCATCAGCTGATGCGGCCTGCGATGTGGTGAACGGAGCCACTGGCCCACCCGCCTCTTCAGACTCAGAGAGAAAAAGCTGTTGGGCATCACTGCACCCTGCCTCTTCTTCCATTTCTCCAATGCTGCTTGGCTGGCCCCCTGTTTCCAAGCCAAGAGATTCAGAGAACAGAAGTAGAGACGGCTCCTGTCCTGGGCTCTCTGTCTGCCTGGGCAATTTGGCAGGTGGTGAAGAGACAGATGGCTGCTCTCCAGTGCTCTGTGTCTGAGAGGATGTGGCACTAATGGAAGTTGATGCATTAGCTGCCATCCATCCCACAACGGCTTCAATTTGGTCTTCACGCAGCAGCGGTGTACGGCGCTCGGCGACAAAGCTGCGCATGAACGACTGTTCCCTCGTGAAAGTGGGTGCTGATGAGTCACCGGTGCCCGCAGCGGGCACAGAATCCCCACGTCCCCTCCCTGCTCCGCGCCCACGCCCACGTGCCTTACTCACTGCCTTCTTCATCGTGGTTGACTGATAAAGAAAAGCAGAAAAGTACTAACGGCTTTGTGTGCTTATTCCTGAAAAACTCCTCCTAACAGGTATAAGAAACACTAATTAGCTAAAGTGTGGACTAGACTTTAATATGAGTTAATGTGGCCTACACAAATGTAAAGTGGTGTAACTGGTGTGTTTGGTGAACTTTATTATTTATTTCTTTTTTGGGGGCTGAACTGACAACGGATAGAGCTGCAGTCACACGGAGACCGTGCAGACAGACGTTAACGGCGCTGTAAGGCCCAAAAACCCTCCTCTACTTTATCCTATGTAGTGTTTTTCCACAAATTAGCTGGAGACGGGTGGAAAGACACTAATAGGATTTTTTTAAATTAATTAGCAGCAGACTACAGTACTTGAAAAAAAATTAAAATTGATTTGGCGGTATGACGCAGTTAACAACCCTGAGCTGGAGACAACCAAGCTACGGCTGCTCACAGACTACAGGGCGAGCTGCAGTCACACGGAGACCGTGCAGACAGCCGTAAACGGCGCTGCAAGGCCCAAAAACCCTCCTCTACTTTATCCTATGTAGTGTTTTTCCACAAATTAGCTGGAGACGGGTGGAAAGACACTAATAGGATTTTTTTAAATTAATTAGCAGCAGACTACAGTACTTGAAAAAAAATTAAAATTGATTTGGCGGTATGACGCAGTGAACAACCCTGAGCTGGAGACAACCAGGCTATAGCTGCTCACAGACTACAGGGCGAGCTGCAGTCACACGGAGACCGTGCAGACAGCCGTAAACGGCGCTGCAAGGCCCAAAAACCCTCCTCTACTTTATCCTATGTAGTGTTTTTCCACAAATTAGCTGGAGACGGGTGGAAAGACACTAATAGGATTTTTTTAAATTAATTAACAGCAGACTACAGTACTTGAAAAAAAATTAAAATTGATTTGGCGGTATGACGCAGTGAACAACCCTGAGCTGGAGACAACCAAGCTACGGCTGCTCACAGACTACAGGGCGAGCTGCAGTCACACGGAGACCGTGCAGACAGCCGTAAACGGCGCTGCAAGGCCCAAAAACCCTCCTCTACTTTATCCTATGTAGTGTTTTTCCACAAATTAGATGGAGACGGGTGGAAAGACACTAATAGGAATTATTTGAAAAAATGTGCAGCAGCCTGCACTACTTCAAAAAAAAAAAAAAAAAAGGACAGTATGAGGCAATGAACCACCCTCCCTGAACTGAATACAACCAGCTATGGATGGCCTATGTGGCTGCACTCAGACTAGAGAGTGGGCTGCACTCACACACACACACACAGAGAGACCTTGCAGATCGCTGTGAAAACAGCGCTACAAGGCAAAAGCAAGGTGAATAGTAGGTGAACACAGCGGTTGCTAAATTAGCCTTTGGAAAGCACAAAGAAGCAAATCGCTATCTCTAAACTGTCCCTCAGTCAGCAAACAGCGTCCTGTCACTAACTGAATTCACAGCAGAGTGATCGCAAAATGGCGCCAGCGACTTTTAAACTGCATCATGACATCATTTCAGCAGCCAATCACAGCCTTGCCAGTACTTTCATGCCCTCCATGCTAAACAGGATGTGCCCACACTTGGAATCTTTCTCATTGGCTGAATTTCTGAATTTTGAATCATGGAACTTCCGATTCCGGTATCCGATACGCGCCAAGTATCGGAATCCCGGTATCGGAATTCCGATACCGCTAGTATCGGCCGATACCCGATACTTGCGGTATCGGAATGCTCAACACTAGTAATAACCTATCTTGGTATGGCAGACCCCCCAGTCCTCTAATAACCTTGGTCGCTCTTCTCTGCACCCGCTCCAGTTCAGCTATGTCTTTCTTATACACAGGAGACCAGAACTGTGCACAGTATTCTAAGTGTGGTCGAACTAGTGACTTGTATAGAGGTAAAATTATGTTCTCCTCATGAGCATCTATGCCTCTTTTAATACATCCCATTATTTTATTTGCCTTTGTAGCAGCTGCCTGACACTGGCCACTGAATATGAGTTTGTCATCCACCCATACACCCAGGTCTTTTTCATTGACGGTTTTGCCCAGAGTTTTAGAATTAAGCACATAGTTATACATCTTATTACTTCTACCCAAGTGCATGACCTTACATTTATCCCCATTAAAGCTCATTTGCCATTTATCAGCCCAAGCTTCTAGTTTACATAAATCATCCTGTAATATAAAATTGTCCTCCCCTGTATTGATTACCCTGCAGAGTTTAGTGTCATCTGCAAATATTGAAATTCTACTCTGAATGCCCCCTACAAGGTCATTAATAAATATGTTAAAAAGAAGAGGGCCCAATACTGACCCCTGTGGTACCCCACTGCTAACTGTGACCCAGTCCGAGTGTGCTCCATTAATAACCACCCTTTGTTTCCTATCCCTGAGCCAGCTCTCAACCCACTTACACATATTTTCCCCTATCCCCATTACTCTCATTTTATGTAACAACCTTTTGTGTGGCACCGTATCAAAAGCTTTGGAAAAGTCCATATATACTACGTCCACTGGGTTCCCTTGGTCCAATCCGGAACTTACCTCTTCATAGAAGCTGATCAAATTAGTCTGACATGAACGGTCCCTAGTAAACCCGTGCTGATACTGGGTCATGAGGTTATTCCTCTTCAGATACTCCAGCATAGCATCCCTTAGAATGCCCTCCAGGATTTTACCCACAGTAGAGGTTAAGCTTACTGGCCTATAATTACCGAGTTCAGTTTTTGCCCCTTTTTTGAATATTGGCACCACATTTGCTATACGCCAGTCCTGTGGTACAGACCCTGTTATTATGGAGTCTTTAAAGATTAAAAATAATGGTCTATCAATGACTGTACTTAGTTCCTGCAGTACTCGGGGATGTATCCCATCCGGGCCCGGAGATTTGTCAATTTTAGTTATTTTTAGCCGCCGCTGTACTTCCTGCTGGGTTAAGCAGGTGACATTTAATGGGGAATTTTTATCACTAGTCATTTTGTCTGCCTTTGGATTTTCTTTTGTAAATACTGATGAAAAAAAGTCATTTAGCATATTGGCTTTTTCCTCATCCTCATCCACCATTTCACCCAGACTATTTTTAAGGGGGCCAACACTGTCATTTTTTAGTTTCTTACTATTTATATAGTTAAAGAATATTTTGGGATTATTTTTACTCTCTCTGGCAATGAGTCTCTCTGTCTCAATCTTTGCTGCCTGTTCTGCGTTGTGGTGAAGACAGAGGAAATAACTGAGGTAGAATTGGGTGAGTTTATGAAAGGAAAAAGAGAATGTGTATGAAGATATTCTATGTGTTAAGAGAAATGTCCATGAAGTTTTGTACCCGCTATCCATTGTACATGCCCCACCCTACGTTGATGTTCAGTAGAAGACAGTTTATTTTTGAGTGGTCTACTTTATAACATCTGATCCTGGCCTGCCAAAGTCACCAGCATCATGTAGCCTGCAAGGGAATAGCATCCCAAGAGCTAAAGTCCACACACCCAGCCAGCAGGGCCGGCTCCAGGTTTTCATGGGCCCTTGGGCGACAGAACCTCAGTGGGCCCCCTTGTGGAGCAAATCATGTGGCGACAGTAAAACAGCAGGGACCACAGAGACCCAAATATTTTATTTAGAAAAAAACTATGTAAACTTTATAAAAACACTAGTGCAAAATAGAGAAAGTGCAATATATCAGGGAAACTTTTGATAAATTTGCTTCTCTGTAAGTTGTAAACTTCTAAACAAATTTAAACAATTTATGCCTTTTGCTAGATCTTTAACAGTAGTTACTTTTCTTAGGTGCTCCTTTAAACCTTTCTTCCCCATCTATTCCCTACCTACAAAAACTCCCCACTCTGTGTGCACCTGCAGTGTGGACCACTGACCCCAATATTTAATCAATTGTGTCATTGCTAGGATTACTCCCACCCCCCAAAATCCCACAGAAAGTAGTAATGCCCCTACTGTGCAACGACATGTATGGGCCTTTGAAGGATATAAATATATAAATACAATTGTAAATGCATTAATTTAAAAAAACCCACAATACTAAGTGCTATTTACATGAACTCTGTATTTACTGTCAGTGTACATGTAACACAGTGATCACTGGTGACATTATACACAGGAGCTCTGTATATAGTGTCAGTGTACAGGTAATACAGGGATCACCAGTGACATTATACACAGGAGCTCTGTAAAAAGTGCCAGTGTACAGGTAATACAGTGATCACCACTGCCAGTGACATTATATACAGGAGCTCTGTATATAGTATACAGTGTATAGTGTCAGTGCACAGGTAATACACTGACTCACCAGTGACGTCTCTAGCTGAAGTCCTTCATCTTTGCTTTTCTCATTCATGCAGCACAGACCGCCATCGCTTCTTCCAGCCAGGACTCGCCTCTGCATAAAAAAAACACAGTTATCTAGAGCACATTCCCCACTTTTTCCCTTTCTTCTACACTACACATCTGAATACAGAGGTCCACCCACAATCAATATATAATTGGTTATTATGCAACCTCATAGATTGCAAGCTTACGAGTCCCCCATCATGTGCAGTCCCCCTTACCTCCCACTTCATGTGCAGTCCTCCTTACCCCCACTTCATCATGTTCAGCCCAACTCCCCCACTTCATCATGTGCAGCCCAACTCCCCCACTTCATCATGTGCAGCCCAACTCCTCCTTCATCATGTGCAGTCCTCCTTAACCCCCAAATTCCATCATGTGCAGCCTCCTTTAACCCCCCAAATTCCGTCATGTGCAGCCTCCTTTAATCCCCCCAAATTCCACCATGTGCATCCTCCTTTAACCCCCAAAATTCCATCATGTGCAGCCTCCTTTAACCCCCCAAATTCCGTCATGTGCAGCCTCCTTTAACCCCCCAAATTCCACCATGTGCATCCTCCTTTAACCCCCCAAATTCCATCATGTGCAGCCTCCTTTAACCCCCAAATTCCATCATGTGCAGCCTCCTTTAACCCCCAAATTCCATCATGTGCAGCCTCCTTTAACCCCCCCAAATTCCATCATGTGCAGCCTCCTTTAACCCCCCAAATTCCATCATGTGCAGCCTCCTTTAACCCCCCAAATTCCGTCATGTGCAGCCTCCTTTAACCCCCCCAAGTTCCATCGTGTGCAGCCTCCTTTAATCCCCCCAAACTCCATCATGTGCAGCCTCCTTTAACCCCCCAAATTCCATCATGTGCAGCCTTCTTTATCCCCCCAAATTCCATCATGTGCAGCCACCTTTAACCCCCCAAATTCCGTCATGTGCAGCCTCCTTTAACCCCCCAAATTCCATCATGTGCAGCCTCCTTTAACCCCGAAAACTCCATCATGTGCAGCCTCCTTTCACCCCTCCCCACTTCTTCATTTGCAGTTACCCACCATTTAATTTAAAAAAAAAAAGGTTTTTTTATACTTACATCACCACTCGCTCCCTTGCAGCGCCTCTCCGCTAGCGTCCTGGCCGGGACATGTCGGCACGTGCGCGATGACGTCATCGCGCACGCCCGACACCTGACCCGGAAGCATAGAGAGATATCATGGAGCCTGGAGGGAGCAGGAGCTGTGCAGCCGTCAAGCTGACAGCCGCGCACAAAGCTCCCGGACCCGGCGCGGACGTGTGCGCCGACTGTGACTGCTGCCGGCCGCTTCACAGTGCAGCGCACACGGCCGCGCACAATTTGATGCAGCTTTGCACACAATTTGCAGCTTTACAGCCACCACCAGGCGGCCGGCCCTGATCAGCTGCAGGGGGAGCGGCCCGGGGGGCATTTGCATCTTTGCAACCCGGCCCAGTCCGCCCCTGCTAGGGGGGCCCCCAGAAGTCAGGGGGCCCCGGCATCTGCCCGACCCTGCCGTCCGCTGACGCCGGCCCTGCCAGCCAGGACCCTTATTTTCAGCGTGCCAGGGTGTGGAAGACGCGTACCTCGCCCACAGCTACTGCCCCACACCACGTTACATATGGATAGTGTAGAACTTCAAAACTTGGTACAAATTCCTTAAGTCTGCCTCTTAGCCTCTTAGCAATGCTTCTCAGAGCGAGGAGGTCAGAGAAGCAATAATGGAAAGTGTTCTTTATGTGAAATAAAAAAACAACTATTTTATTTAAAATACATAAACTTATTGCATATTACTCATCTATAAAAAAAATTGATGGAAGTGTCCATTTAATAATTTTTTTTCTGTCTTTTTAGCTCAGAATGTTTCAATGGAAAACCAAAAACAGGCACACACAGTAGCTTATACTTTTACAAGTTTGGGGCTAATGCTTTCTGGGACATCAATGGCGTTTGGAATAAAGTACTATTGTAAGAAAAGTAAGTGAATTGTTTTAAAACTCTTTTAAATAATTACCTTTCAAAGAAGGCAATCGACATATTTAGTACAAATGAAAATGTTATTTTTGCTAATTGCGTGTTTTGCTAAATTATTGATATTAGAATTTACAGCCCAGAGCCTGCAGCACATCACAGCAGCTTCCCTTTCTCATTGACTCCATTGGAAGGCACAATACCATGGATTTAGGCTCTGCCACTATTAGGCTGGTACTAGGAAGAAATGTTGGCTATGGCAAGTGGGCTATACCCTATAATCAGTCAAAATGCAGGGCAGTTTAGTGGCAAAATCAGAAGTGCAAAGAAAGAAGTTGTAACAAATACAATGGGGAAAATAAGTACCGTATTTTTTGGACTATAAGACGCACCGGACCATAAGACGCACCTAGGTTTTAGAGAAGGAAATTAGGAAAAAAATTGAAGCAAAAAATGTGGTTAATTCTGTACTTAATATTCCATATCCTGGTATATATGATCCCTATGATCCCCATCCTGAAACACATGGCCCCCTCATCCCTTCCCTGGTATACATGGCCCTCTCATCCCTATCCTGATATGCATAGCCTCCTCATCCCTATCCTAGTATGCAGGGCCCCCATCTTTTCCTGTATGCATGGCCCCATCCCTATCCTGGTATGCAGGGCCCCCATTTTGTCCTAGAATGCATGACCCCATCCCTATTCTGGTATGCAGGGCCCCATCTCGTCCTAGTATGCAAGGCCTCATCCCTATCCTGGTATGCAGGGCCCCCATCTCACCCTAGTATGCATGGCCCCATCCCTATCCTGGTAGGCAGGGTTCCCATCTTGTCCTGTATGCGTGGCCCCATCCCTATCCTGGTATGCAGGGTCGACATCTCACTCTATTATGCATGGCCCCATGCCTATCCTTGTATGGAGGTTCCCCATATTGTCCAAGTAGGCATAGCCCCATGCATATCCTTGTATGAAGGTTCCCCATATTGTCCAAGTATGCATGGCCCATCTCTATCTTGGTATAAAGGGCCCCCATCTCGTCCTAGTATGCATGGCCTCATCCCTATCCTCGAATGCAGGGCCCCCATCTCGTCCTAGTATGCATGGCCCCATCCCACTTCTGGTATGATTGGCCCCCATTCCGGTCCTGGTATGCATGGCCCCATCCTTATCATCCTTACCATCCCTAACCTTATGGCCCCAATCCTGATATGCATGGCCCCATCAGAAAACATTAAATAAAAACAAACTATTACACTTGCCTTCCCATTGCTGACTCGCAGCATCTTGTTCCAATGCCAGCAGCTGCTTTATGCTTGTAAGCAGCACACGGCAGGGATGTCATGCTCTGCTTGAAAGCCAGAGAGCTCCAAACTCATAGACTGGTCTTCATAGACAAACTCTATTACCAACAGTCATCTGATGCGTCATGTGACTATTTAAAGAATGGTGGGAGAGGTCACCACCCACATCAGCTGACCTAGTACCAAAGCAGCTTCCAGCAAGAAAACTGACATTAACCCTTGCTGGCATGAAAGCAAAAAACAATGTTTAAATTAAAGCAAAGCCAGAGCTGTCACAAATCCAAAAATATATCATGACAGTACCCCCCCTTTCTACAAGGGGCCTCTGGACCCTTAACACTGGACCTCACGGAAATGACATATGGTGAGGATGTCTCAACCCACTAGGATTCACCTCTGCAGTCACCTGATCCTCAGGTTTACAGCAAACCCAGCCCAATGGCGAAGGAAATAACATAGGCTCCGGAGGCGCAACAAATCTCCAGAGAGACTACCTGTGGAATACATTCTATACATGCATTACGGGGGGGGTGGAAGGTCCTAGGGTTGAGAATGGCTGACATCTGATACAGCTCAATCACCCTAGAACTCCAGGTCCCAGATGCATACTGTCACGATTCCTCTGCTCAGTGAATGATTGATCGTGGGTCCCCGCTCGAGCTGTCAATGCCGATCGTCTGGTCAGGGCCTTCCATCACAGGTTTCATGGGAAACCTGAGGGTCCAGTGCCCCCCCTAGAAGAGGAGGTACTGTTACAATTCCTCCACTCAGTGAATGATTTCTATGCTATTCTGTGGAAACTGTCTTGCTGAGCTGTCTGTGTCTTGATTGACAGCTTGGTTGTCTAATTCTGTGATGGGCTTGCTGGGCTATTGGTGCCTTGATTGACAGCTCTGCTGTCCAATCTGTGACTGGGGCGTGCGGGAATTTCCTGCAGTTGTTCAGTGTTCTGGTAACCGCATAGCTACTTAACTGAACTGTCTGCCCCTGATCCCTGCCAGACGTAGTTTGTGCTTCTTGGTGAGTGTTTGATTCTGTTGCTCTGAGTACTGATCTCCTGCTGCCTGACCCTTTGGACAGTGTTCTGACTACCCCTTTTGTCTTGTTCTTTGGCTTTTTTCATGATACATGCACAAAAAAAGTTAATAAGCAAATTGGCTCTTCAGAGGAAAAGAGGACTTAAACTCTATAGCGCCACCTGTTGGAAGTAGCGATCCTACAAGTCACAATCAACCCGTTAACGAGTCGTGCAATATGACTTAGGATAAAAGCCAAATCAGTATCTCAATTCGCAGATGCGGTTTTTCGGGCTGTTGGCCCTCGTCAGTGCGAAGCATGAGAACTAATTTGGCTAGAAGAGAGGGTCTGGACTGGGGTCTAAGGGGCAACGTTTCTCCTTATGGAGAGAGACATACCAGTTCTGGCTTGTCAAGGTAAGGAGGCTTATTCGCCATGCAATGCTCCTCTGGGAAATATAATATGCAAATTGCCTCTTCAGAGGAAAAGAAGACTTAAACTCTATAGCATCACCTGTTGGAAGTAGCGATCCTACAAGTCACAATCAACCCTTTAACGAGTCATGCAATATGACTTAGAATAAAAGCCAAATGTCACGCCGCCTTCATATACTTACCTGTCTGGCCGGCGCACTCCCGATGCTCTCTCCTGCGCTCTGTCTTCCTGCTTCACCGGCGCTCGTCCCTTTGCCAGTCCGCGCAAGCGCAGACACGCTCCCCTCGTCGCTAGGGCTTCTGGGAGGTCGTGACCCGGCGGCTGCACCTCCAATATGGCAGCGCCCATCGGGTACTTCTTCCCAGCGTCTGCCCTGCTCTGACGCCTTTGCGTCTATAGCATTCACTGGCCTTACGCCAGTGTCTTCTTAGGTTCCTAGGCTCCGTTTCCTGTTTCCGAATCTGTGACTCTGCCTGTCTGTGTTCCTGCTGTGTCCCTGCCAGTCCTGTGTTCCTGCCAGTCCTGTGAGTTCCTGCTGTGTCCTAGCCTGTCCTGTGTTCCTGCCAGTCCTGTGAGTTCCTGCTGTGTCCTAGCCAGTCCTGTGTTCCTGCCGAGTTCCTGCCAGTCCAGTGTTCCTGCTAGTCCTGTGTTCCTGCCGTGTTCCAGTCAGTCCTGTATTCCTGCCGTGTTCCTGCCTATCCCGTGTTCCTGCTGTGTTCCTGCCAGTCCTGTGCTCCTGCCTGTCCTGTGGTCATGTTCCTGCCAGTCCAGTGCTCCTGCCGTGTCTTACCGCTCCTGCGTGTTTCCCGTTCCTGCCAGTCTTGAGTCTCCTTGGTTCCCTCGTGCCTGTACTTCCATCATACCGGTCAGTACTTAGTCTTAGTTTCTGCCATCTGTTCTGTACTTCCGCCATTCTTGTCTCTTCAGTAGCTCTGTCTCTTCCCCGTCCTTCGTTGAGTATTTGGGCTATCACCAGTCGTCCCTTTGGCTCCGGCAGTTGCGGCTTCATCATCCTTGGGTCTGTCCCAAACTCTCCCTGTATAGGGGGAGGCCTCATCTGGTTCACTCATCCTTGGCGGCTCTGAAGCCGTGACCCAGAGGGTCCACTACCTCAGCCCTGATACCAAATCAGTATCTCAATTCGCAGACACGGTGTTTCGGGCTGTTGGCCCTCGTCAGTATGAAGCATGAGAATTAGTTTAGCTAGATGAGAGGCTCTGGACTGGGGTCTAAGGGGCAACATTTCTCCTTATGGAGAGTAACATACCAGCTCTGGCTTGTCGTGCAATATGACTTAGGATAAAAGCAGGTGGCGCTATAGAGTTTAAGTCCTCTTTTCCTCTGAAGAGGCAATTTGCATATTATATTTCCCAGAGGAGCATTGCACGGCAAATAAGCCTCCTTACCTTGCCAGAGCTGGTATGTCACTCTCCATAAGGAGAAACGTTGCCACTTAGAACCCCCAAAAATGTCAGTCAGTTTTAAAGGGAATTTGTCACCCCAAAAATTGTATATGAGCTAAGGCCACCAGCATCAGGGGCTTATCTACAGCATTCTGTATTGCTGTAGATAAGCCCCCGATGTAACCTGAAAGGTAAGAAAAACAGGTTATATTATACTCACTCAGGGGCGGTCCCGCTGCGGTCTGGATCCAATGGGCATCGTGGTCCGTGTCCGGTGCCTCCTAGCTTTATACGATGACGTCCTCTTCTTGTCTTCCTGCCACTGCTCCGGTGCAGGCATATTTTGTCTGCCATGTTGAGGGCAGAGCAAAGTACTGCAGTGCGCAGGTGCAGGGCCTCTCCAACCTTTCCCGGCATCTGCGCACTGCAGTACTTTGCTCTGCCCTTTACAGGGCAGACAAAGGACGCCTGCGCCGGAGACGTGGCAGGAAGACAAGAAGAGAACGTCATCATATGAAGATAGGACGCGCCGGACTCAGACAGCAGCAGGACTGCCCCTGGGTGAGTATAATATAACCTGTTTTTCTTACCTTTCAGGTTACATCGGGGGCTTATCTACAGCATTACAGAATGCTGTAGATAAGCCCCTGATGCCGGTGGTCTTAGCTCGTATACGATTTTTAGGGTGACAGATTCCCTTTAATCACGCGACATCACGGAGGCCTCCACTTCACCCACACTCCTCGACCCCGCAACAAACATGGTGGAGGAGTGGGTCTTCTCCTTTCTTCTAACTGCACCTTTAACCCAATCCCACCTCTACCCTCCCTTATCCTCCCCTCTTTTGAAGTCCATTCTGTCCGCATCTACTCTCTCTCCAACCTCCAAGTGGCCGTCATATACCGACCTCCAGGCCCAGCCACTGCCTTTATTGACCAATTCTCCACCTGGCTTCTTCACTTTCTCTCTGCTGACATTCCCACCATCATCATGGGTGACTTCAACATCCCCATTGATACTCTTCAGTCAACAGCCTCCAAACTTCTGTCCCTTACCTCATCCTTTGGACTTACTCAGTGGTCCTCCGCAGCCACCCACACAGACGGACATACATTAGACCTGGTATTCACCCGTCTCTGCTCTCTATCTAACTTCACCACCTCCCCTTTCCCTCTATCCGACCACCATCTGCTCACCTTCTCATCCCTGTCCTCCTCACCGGTCATCCATGTCCAGCAAAATGCGCACCCCCGCAGAAACCTTGCTCACCTAGACACCCACACACTCTCTGACTCTATCCTACCACTGGCATCCATATACTCACTCCACAACACAGACAGTGCCACTGCTTTCTACAATGCCACTCTTGCATCAGCTATTGACACAGTTGCCCCTCTCGTCCATGGCAGAGTGAGACGTATCAATAGACAACCTTGGCACAATAACACCACTAAAAAGCTCCAGCAAGTGTCCTGGGTTGCGGAGCGGCGTTTGAAGAAAACACACTTGCAAGACGACTTCACTACATTCAAACAGGCAACACTCGCTTTTAAATCTGCTCTCACCTCTGCTAAACAGGCCTACTTCACAACCCTCGTATCTTCTCTTTCCTACAACCCCAAACAGTTATTCAAAACCTTTAACTCCCTCCTCCACCCCCCACTGCCTCCTCCAACCTCCCTGATCTCTGCTGAGGACTTTGCCACACACTTTAAAAATAAGATTGACCAGACAAGGCAAGTCTTCATTGTTCAATCACCACAACCCATTTGTATACCAGACCAATGCCCAAACCCCATAACCTCCCTATCCAACATCACTGAAGGGGGGCTTAATTGTCTCCTCTCCAAATCACACCTCACCACCTGTGCGCTCGACCCCATCCCATCCCACCTCCTCCCAAACCTCACCACCACACTTATCCCATCCCTAACCCACCTCTTCAACCTTTCACTATCTTCTGGCACCTTCCCTTCTGCTTTCAAACATGCCACAATCACACCTATCCTTAAAAAGCCAACCCTCGATCCAACTGCTATGTCCAGCTATCGCCCAATATCACTGCTCCCATTCGCTTCCAAATTCCTGGAGCAGCATGTCCACTCTGAACTTTCCTCCCACCTCTCATCTAACTTGCTCTTTGACAATCTACAATCTGGTTTCTGCCCCATCACTCAACTGAGACAGCCCTGACCAAAATCACTAATGACCTACTTACCGCCAAAGCTAATGGACAATACTCTGTACTCCTCCTTCTAGACCTGTCCTCTGCTTTCGACACAGTTGACCACTGCCTCCTACTACAGATCCTCTCCTCCTTTGGCATCAAAGACCTCGCCCTATCCTGGATCTCCTCGTACCTTTCCAACTGCACATTCAGCGTCTCCCACTCCCATACTACCTCCTCATCCCACCCTCTCTCTGTTGGAGTCCCCCAAGGATCTGTTCTAGGACCCCTACTCTTCTCAATCTATACACTTGGCTTGGGACAACTCATAAAGTCCCATGGATTCCAGTACCACCTCTATGCTGATGACACTCAGATCTACCTCTCTGGCCCAGATGTCACCGCTCTGCTGTCCAGAATCCCAGAGTGCCTATCAGCCATATCCTCCTTCTCCTCTCGCTTCCTCTAACTCAATGTGGACAAATCTGAACTCATCATCTTTCCTCCATCCCATAGATCTTCCTTACCTGACCTATCTATCGCAATCAATGACATCATGCTTTCCCCCGTACAGGAAGTCCGCTGCCTCGGAGTAACCTTTGACTCTGCCCTGTCCTTCAAACCGCACATCCAAGCTCTTTCCACCTTCTGTCGCCTCCAGCTCAAAAATATCTCCAGAATCCATCCTTTCCTCAACCGTCAATCTACTAAAATGCTTGTGCATGCCCTCATCATCTTCCGACTTGACTACTGCAACATCCTTTTCTGCAGCCTCCCTGCTAACACCCTTGCACCTCTCCAGTCCATCCTTAACTCTGCTGCCCGACTAATTCATCTCTCTCCTCGCTACTCCTCTGTTTCCCCCCTTCTGCAAATCTCTTCACTGGCTCCCGTTCCCTCAGCGTATCCAGTTCAAATTACTAATACTGACCTACAAAGCCATCCATAACCTGTCTCCTCCATATATCTCTGAACAAATCTCCCGATATCTTCCCTCACGTAATCTCCGGTCCTCCCAAGACCTACTTCTCTCCTCCACACTTATTCGCTCCTCATCCAATCGCCTCCAAGACTTCTCCCGAATATCCCCCATCCTCTGGAATTCTTTGCCCCAACATGTCCGACTATCAACCACATTCGGATCCTTCAGACGTAACCTGAAAACCCATCTCTTCAGGAAAGCCTACAGCCTGCACTGACCCCGCTGCCTCCTCATCACTATCGAAGCTACCACCTCACCAACACCGGAGCTCCTGCAACCCTCAACCTACTGTCTCCTTCCCCATAATCCTGTAGAATGTAAGCCCGCAAGGGCAGGGTCCTCGCCCCTCTGTATCAGTCTGTCATTGTTAGTTTGTTTACTGTAAGTGATATCTGTAATTTGCATGTAACCCCTTCTCATGTACAGCACCATGGAATCAATGGTGCTATATAAATAAATAATAATAATAATAATCATCATAGACCTAATGGAAAACAGAAGAATTAACTAGGTAGAAAGGCAAAATGAGCAATTGCAAGTACACAGTGCTATATGACGACTGCAATACATTAAAAGGATTAGCGCTTAATGACCAAGCCAATTTTTACAATTCTGACCACTGTCACTTTATTAGATTATATCTCTGGAACACCTCAATGGATCCCACTGATTCTGAGACTTTTTTTTGTGATTTATTGCACTGCATGTTAGTGGTAACTAGTGTTGGGTGAGCACTAAAATGCTCCGGTGCTCGTTGCTCTGGTCAAGCAAATTGGAATACTCGGGTGCTCGACCCGATCAACGAGCCCAATATAAGTCTATGGGAAACTCGAGAATTTTTGCGGTGGCACCCCCAGCGATCTGCAGAGGGACTAGAAATTGTAGAAATCGATGGGAACAGTGCTCAAATGACATGGGAACAGCATGGGGAAGACCCCTGGAAGCATTTGTGACTCCCAGGTCACTGCTGTGAACAATGTTGTCAGAGTCTTACACCACTTTTACAGACTCACAATAAAACATACAAAAACAAAACCAAAATGGATTTTCCTGGGAAATATGTTAAGGAACATCCTTTCCGGGGTAATGACTTGTATATAAGGCAAAAAAAATAACCAAAAACAAAAATGCTAATCCACACCTTGGGCTATGTTCACATGTAGCCTTTTTGATGCGTTTTTGAACTTTAGCATTGCTTTCAACCAAGACAAATACATTCACTGGGAAATGTCATTTTAACATTTTACAACCTTATCTAGCCATGTGGTATGTGACCAGGGCCGTATTTGCCACTAGGCACTTGAGGGCACGTGCCTAGGGCGGGACAATTCGAGGGGGGCGGCACCTGAGCAAGTTTAAAAAAAAAAAATTAAAAAAAATAATAATTTTTTTTTTTTTGCAAAAGTCTGGGGTCGGCCCGCCCACCCACCTCAGTCTTCCGGCTGCTGTGGGGGTATTGGGTCTCCGGCGAGTTACTGCTGAGGAGTGAATGAGGAGAGGATGTTGGTGCATCCCTGAAGACAGGGGGCGGCAGAGCGGCAGTCAGTACAGGTGATGCTGGTGCCGACTCTCCCTACTTCCTGCTGACACACAGTCCACTTGCTGGGGGTGGGGTTGAGGTGGAATGGCGGCGCCCTGTCTCCCGACCTGGCTGGGACACACATTGCTGGCCTGGGACTCACAGCGGCAGAGCAGTACACAGTGAGTAAACATTATCTCCCTCGTCCTGCCCCCACGCTGTTTGCTGCACGGCTCTGTCAGTGACGACTCACCACTTCCCTCAGACTCCTCAGGCTCGTTTCTGTCTGGAAGCTGGAGCACAGACAGCAGAAGCAGCACTGGCATTGTTTGCACCCAGTCCCAGATAGTGAGTGGGGTGGGGGGTGTAATATATATCTGCCTCCGGTCTGGTTTGGACATTATGGGGATACCCACCCTGTGCCTGGCATCACCCATCACCCTGCCTACCCTGTGCCTGTCATCACCCATCATACTGCTCACTCTGTGCCTGGCATCACTGATCACCCTGCCCACCCTGTACCTGGCATCACCCATCATACTGTCCACCCTGTGCCTGGCATCACCCATCATACTGCTCACTCTGTGCCTGGCATCAGTGATCACCCTGCCTACCCTGTGCCTGGCATCACCCATCATACTGCTCACTCTGTGCCTGGCATCACCCATCATACTGTCCACCCTGTGCCTGGCATCACCCATCATACTGCCCACCCTGTGCCTGGCATCACCCATCATACTGCTCACTCTGTGCCTGGCATCACCCATCATACTGTCCACCCTGTGCCTGGCATCACCCATCATACTGCCCACCCTGTGCCTGGCATTACCCTCATAATACGCACCCTGGGCCTGGCATCACCCATCACCCTGCCCACCCTGTGCCTGGCATCACAAATCACCCTGCCCACCCTGTGCCTGGCATCACAAATCACCCTGCCCACCCTGTGCCTGGCATCAACCATCATAGGACCCACCCTGTGCCTGGCATCACCCATCATACTACCCACCCTGTGCCTTGTGTAGTGGGTCAGACTCAGTGATGACCCGGGTAAGTGCAGCGCCCCAGAGCCCTGGTCGTTGCAGTGCTGTGGCTTCGCCGCTAAGGGGAGCCATGGTACGTTCGATGGCACCGAAGGAGTTCCTCCAATCAGGTATCACAGACACCAATATGTTTCACAGCAGGGCCTCCGGGGGGAGCTAAGGGTGCTATTCATTAGGCCACTCCCCACCATAGTGGGTAAACTGGGGGTCAGGCAGGAAGTTAGAAGAGAACGCTGACGGGATTGAACGGAGCAACACCCTGTGGCAGGGGGTGTTGTGAAGGGAGAGACTGTAGGGTCTCTGCCAGGGGTGGGATCCTGGCAGAGGCTTGGCATTGAAAGAACGTAACGGGTCCGCGCAGGCTCCTGGAAGCGGCGGGACTCAAGAAAGGACTAGAAGCGAGATAGATTGTGCTGAGTGAGAAACGAGATCAAGCAGAAGGAGAATACCAGCAGGGGTTTTGTTGAAAGAGGCAGCACCCTGCTGAGGCGCAATACCGGTGGCCGGAACGCCGAGGGAGTGGATTAGAATACAGCTTCAAGCCATACTCCAAACAGCGGCAGGACAGTCGGTCTCAGGCGGGCTGTCTACCACATATCACCTATGAAGTCTTGGGGGGCAATTGCGGGAGAGGGGCGACTCTAGGGTCCCGGAAGAACTCCAGGCCTACCTGACAAACGGGTGCCATTCCAACCTGAATACAGGGAAGGGGTGGATTACAGAGGAACATCAAATCGAGTTGTGAGGGAACTTAAGAAACAGACACAACCGTTGTGGGGTTACTTTCCGTGAGCACAGCAGGGAAGGACTACAACACATAGCGCTAGAAGGAAGGCACAGATTTCCACCTGAGAGGAGAACTCTGGAGGTGCCATTGGACCGGCCGGACTTGCGTAGCCTGGTGAACCGTGTTCCGGACTGAGGACTCAGAGATCTCCAGTAAAGAGGTAAAGAGACTGCAACCTGGTGTCCTCGTTATTTACCGCGACTTACACCCCACAACCGCACCGCACCATTACTACCACCTATTACACCGGACGTCCCCCACTGACGGACAGGGCCACGGACCGGGTCTAGCCACCGTGACAACCCCGAGACTGAGAACTAGAGGCCCGGCTCCGGGTACCCCTCGGCCCTGCGGCGGTGCGGGGGGGGCGCTCCAACTTGGCGTCACGAACAGGATCTACTTAAGCCTGAAGAATCAGGTCATGTGTGCCTAGAGACTGTGATTTGTTGTGCTTGGACTGTACTTTATTGTAAGACTGTGCTGCGCCATTAGCCGCCAAAAGTTCCCGCCAAAAGGCGCCGCCATTGCTACACCCAAGGGGAAGGAGGGCGTGTTATGGGCGGAGACTCCCAGTGTGGCGCGAGAAATGGCTACCGCCCCCTGCACTTCTGGCTGCAGAGGAATGACCTGCCCCAAAGCAGAAGAGAAACACCCCTTGATATGCAACGGCGAGAGGCTGGTGACGGAGAAGCCCGACCTCAGAGAAATGGCGGAGTTAGGTGCATGCGCTGCGACCGACTATCAGGCAGCGACGATGAACGGCGAGTGCCTGAGCGAGGAAGGAGCAGTTCCGGCCTGCCCTTCTTCACCAACGATGGACCGGAAGCCTGCGGATCCGACAGCGGGGCTACATCCACCAATCCTGACTTCGGAGTTAGAGGAGGAGGAACTACAGCAAGCGGAGCGGAGTCCGAGCATCCCATTGGAGGAGCCCCGGTCCGGGCTGCAGCCGGCTCCAGCGTCCTCGTTAACGGACCAGAGCGACGCCGGTGGAACCACATCAGGCGCAGGTATGGGCGGCGCCCCTACTCCCCTGGACGGTTCTGCTCTCCCGACCGATCCTCCCCACAACAGTAACCCCGCGTTTACAATCGACTGGGCGGTTCTCACCCCCGGCGCGTTGGGGAAGTTGTTACCACCATTGCCAACCAGGTGGGGAGAGCCCATAGAAATGGACCCAGGAGGGGTGATGTTCCGATGGGATGTCCCCTGGGTCGAGCAGGATGGGATTCCAATGGAAGGTCTCACTATTGCGATACTTACCTGGGACCAATACAAACAATGCGTGCTCCAGCATTGGGGGCAGCGCACTGAAGTTGAAAAACGGGAACTGCAGAGCAAAAAAATGATCTATGATGGGACGGATGCTGTCAGGCGAGGGACGGTGGCGGCATTCCACCCAAAGAAGGGGTGGGGTTCCATTTGGGAGTCGGGTCTACCTACTGGCATCTTCGTTGCCGGCTACGATGTGGAGACTCCCTGCTGTGATCGAGAAGGTGAACCACTCCGGGAGGGGGATCAGGTGACGTATACCCGTCACTGGAACACACAAGGATGGCGTGCCCGGAAAGTTCAGCGATACGAGTCTGAGAGAATGGCACCTGTGGCCCCAACTGTGGTCAATCCAGGGCTGCCAGACCTTGTTACTGTTTCTACTGTACGCTTTGTAGCAGCTCCTGAACTTGCCGACAGAGTTAGGCTTCAAATTCAGACAGCAGGCGACCAGGTGGTCCCTGCGGAGCTTGCCGCTGGTGTTCGTGCTACAGTGACCGGGGTTCAAGAACCCAAGCCACCAGAAGAAGAATAAACCTCGATACCATGAAAATGTAAATAGTTACTGTTTGTTCTTTTGAGTTGCTGCTAAACCTGTCTAGGGTTAATGGATCCCTTTGTTGACCCGGGATCCCCTTTGTTTGTTTTTCTTTTTCTTGAAGTTTTTGCACCAAGTTACACAAACTGCGAAATCATGGACTGTGCATGATTCGAACTTTCTTTTGTAAATAGTTTGCACCTTCTTAAAGGTGCTCCCTACTGGTTTTAGCCAAAGACACTTTGCGAAGATATTTGCCCTATTGGTTTGAGCCAAAGACACTTTGTGAAGATACCTTTCCTACCGGTTCTAGTTAAAGACACTTTGCGAAGATACCATACCGGAACCTTTGCGTGGGCTGGTAGGCTGAGAAGACGAGCTACCTCAGAAAGACTTGGTCCCCTCTTAAAGGGGATGTGTGAAATTGAACTTGAGAAAGATACTGTTGCAGAACAGTAATGTGATAATGAAGCTTGAAAAAGAAATGTAACTGTTTTACATGCTAAGTTATATGTGTTGAATTTGTTGAAATGTGAAATCTAAATAATGTTTTGCAGAAAGAAAAGATGCAGAGAGCCCGTAGGGGTAGAGATAGAGATCTGCATAGCTGAAAGTAAGGAAGTAATGATGAAGGTGAGGATAGAAGGTCAACCCTGCGTCCCCATAGAAAGTTACTTTGTTACTAAGGACAGAAGGCGAACCCGTAGGGGTTAGAGAGTGAGTCCTTAAAGGAGCCGAGTAGAGCGGGCTCAGAGTTCTTTAAACGAAAGGAATGTTATGTCTATACTATGTATAGTAGCGAAAGGCAGTAGGCCCTGGCTGAACGGGGCGGTCCTGTAAAAGAAAGGAGAGGCAGTAGGTCTGGTGCCATAGGGACAGGCGGTCCTGCAGGTTCAAAGTAGGAGAATGTGAAGTTACCTTACCCTGTAATGTGATTATAGGAAGGCCTTTGGTAAACTAAGAGTGTATGTTTCTTAAAGGCAATGTTAATTTATTGTTCCAGAATTTGCACTAAGTAGAATACCCGGTTGGGTAACAGGAGTTATGCATAGCCTGTAATTTATAATGTTGACCATGTTTGTAACGTTAAAAGTGTCCTCACCTCCCATAAAGGGAAGCCTGTTCAAGTATACTTATTGTATTGCACTCAACAAAATTGTATGTCTTTTTGCTAATCTGTATTGTTGTTTTTCTTCCCAGTCCCGGAGTACTGTGTTTAACCAGGGGGGAGTGCAGCACCCCAGAGTCCTGGTCGTTGCAGTGCTGTGGCTTCGCCGCTAAGGGGAGCCATGGTACGTTCGATGGCACCGAAGGAGTTCCTCCAATCAGGTATCACAGACACCAATATGTTTCACAGCAGGGCCTCCGGGGGGAGCTAAGGGTGCTATTCATTAGGCCACTCCCCACCATAGTGGGTAAACTGGGGGTCAGGCAGGAAGTTAGAAGAGAACGCTGACGGGATTGAACGGAGCAACACCCTGTGGCAGGGGGTGTTGTGAAGGGAGAGACTGTAGGGTCTCTGCCAGGGGTGGGATCCTGGCAGAGGCTTGGCATTGAAAGAACGTAACGGGTCCGCGCAGGCTCCTGGAAGCGGCGGGACTCAAGAAAGGACTAGAAGCGAGATAGATTGTGCTGAGTGAGAAACGAGATCAAGCAGAAGGAGAATACCAGCAGGGGTTTTGTTGAAAGAGGCAGCACCCTGCTGAGGCGCAATACGGGTGGCCGGAACGCCGAGGGAGTGGATTAGAATACAGCTTCAAGCCATACTCCAAACAGCGGCAGGACAGTCGGTCTCAGGCGGGCTGTCTACCACATATCACCTATGAAGTCTTGGGGGGCAATTGCGGGAGAGGGGCGACTCTAGGGTCCCGGAAGAACTCCAGGCCTACCTGACAAACGGGTGCCATTCCAACCTGAATACAGGGAAGGGGTGGATTACAGAGGAACATCAAATCGAGTTGTGAGGGAACTTAAGAAACAGACACAACCGTTGTGGGGTTACTTTCCGTGAGCACAGCAGGGAAGGACTACAACACATAGCGCTAGAAGGAAGGCACAGATTTCCACCTGAGAGGAGAACTCTGGAGGTGCCATTGGACCGGCCGGACTTGCGTAGCCTGGTGAACCGTGTTCCGGACTGAGGACTCAGAGATCTCCAGTAAAGAGGTAAAGAGACTGCAACCTGGTGTCCTCGTTATTTACCGCGACTTACACCCCACAACCGCACCGCACCATTACTACCACCTATTACACCGGACGTCCCCCACTGACGGACAGGGCCACGGACCGGGTCTAGCCACCGTGACAACCCCGAGACTGAGAACTAGAGGCCCGGCTCCGGGTACCCCTCGGCCCTGCGGCGGTGCGGGGGGGGCGCTCCATAAGCAGTTCCAAGGAGGGTTACATAAACCTCCAAAAGATGTCAACAGTGCCCTTAATGGTGTTGTGTACCAAGATTAAATTCTCAGAGCCATAATTAGACTTTAAACGGTGCAGTCAGCCCTGTGTTGCTCCTGGTGCAAGATAATGCCCATGTGGTGAGCATGTGTAGCCAGCTCCCGGATGATGGCGGCATTGATGCCAGTGTCTGGCCCTCTCATATCACTAGATCAGAATCCAATGCCGTCTCTGGGGTTTTATATCGTATATTAGATCAGTGCAGCAATTGCCACCAAGCAGGGCCGGACTGGCCATCGGGCAGTTCTGGCAAATGCCAGAAGGGCCGGTGGCAGTAGTGGGCCGCTCGAGTGTGCCGCTGTCGGCACACTCTCCCCGCTGTCTGCGCACTCCCGGCCCCGCATTCAACTCGTTAGGGCATGTTAGGTTAGGCTATGGGTTGAACTAGATGGACTTACAGTCTTCCTTCAACCTTAATAACTATGTAACTATGTAACTATACCGGCGTCATAGACGCCGGTACAGTTGAATGCAATGATGGAGGAGAGAGCGTCTGCTGACGCTTCCTCTCCCATCATTCCCCGCTCTGCTTCTGACAGTACACTGCGGGTGCGCGATGACGTCATATTATCGCGCGCCTGCTGTGTGACCGGGCGGGCAGACTGCGACTGCTGAGACCAGAGCCAGAGCAGCGCGGGGCAGGAGGAAAGGTGAGTAGTGTTTTTGTTTTGTTTTTTATCAATGAGTGATGACTGGATTGTGGAGCTATTGGGGAGGGGCTGTGCTGCATTCCATTCTATGGGCCTCTGCTGCATTATATTCTATGGGGCTGGCTGCATTCCATTCTATGGGCCTCTGCTGCATTATATTCTATGGGGCTGGCTGCATTCCATTCTATGGGGCTGGCTGCATTCCATTCTATGGGCCTCTGCTGCATTATATTCTATGGGGCTGGCTGCATTCCATTCTATGGGCCACTGCTGCATTATATTCTATGGGGCTGTGCTGCATTATATTCTATGGGGCTGTGCTGCATTATATTCTATGGGGCTGTGCTGCATTATATTCTATGGGGCTGTGCTGCATTCCATTCTATGGGCCTGTGCTGCATTGTATTCTATGGGCCTGTGCTGCATTGTATTCTATGGGCCTGTGCTGCATTGTATTCTATGGGCCTGTGCTGCATTATATTCTATGGGCCTGTGCTGCATTATATTCTATGGGGCTGTGCTGCATTCCATTCTATGGGGCTGTGCTGCATTCCATTCTATGGGCCTGTGCTGCATTATATTCTATGGGCCTGTGCTGCATTGTATTCTATGGGCCTGTGCTGCATTCCATTCTATGGGCCTGTGCTGCATTCCATTCTATGGGCCTGTGCTGCATTATATTCTATGGGCCTGTGCTGCATTGTATTCTATGGGCCTGTGCTGCATTATATTCTATGGGGCTGTGCTGCATTCCATTCTATGGGCCTGTGCCTCATTATATTCTATGGGCCTGTGCTGCATTGTATTCTATGGGCCTGTGCTGCATTCCATTCTATGGGCCTGTGCTGCATTATATTCTATGGGCCTGTGCTGCATTGTATTATATGGGCCTGTGCTGCATTGTATTCTATGGGCCTGTGCTGCATTCCATTCTATGGGCCTGTGCTGCATTCCATTCTATAGGCCTGTGCTGCATTATATTCTATGGGCCTGTGCTGCATTATATTCTATGGGCCTGTGCTGCATTATATTCTATGGGCCTGTGCTGCATTATATTCTATGGGCCTGTGCTGCATTATATTCTATGGGGCTGTGCTGCATTATATTCTATGGGGCTGTGCTGCATTCCATTCTATGGGCCTGTGCTGCATTATATTCTATGGGCCTGTGCTGCATTATATTCTATGGGGCTGTGCTGCATTATATTCTATGGGGCTGTGCTGCATTATATTCTATGGGGCTGTGCTGCATTCCATTCTATGGGCCTGTGCTGCATTATATTCTATGGGCCTGTGCTGCATTATATTCTATGGGCCTGTGCTGCATTATATTCTATGTGCCTGTGCTGCATTATATTCTATGGGCCTGTTTCTATGGGCCTGTGCTGCATTATATTCTATGGGCCTCTGCTGCATTATATTCTATGGGGGCTGTGCTGCATTACATTCTATGGGGGCTGGCTGTATTACATTCTATGGGGGCTGGCTGTATTACATTCTATGGGGCTGTGCTGCATTACATTCTATGGGGGCTGTGCTGCATTACATTCTATGGGGGCTGTGCAGCATTACATTCTATGGGGCTGTGCTGTATTATAGTCTATGGGGGCTGGCTGTATTACATTATATGGGGGCTGTGCTGTATTACATTCTATGGGGGCTGTGCAGCATTACATTCTATGGGGCTGTACTGTATGATAGTCTATGGGGGCTGGCTGTATTACATTCTATGGGGGCTGGCTGCATTACATTCCATGGGGGCTGTGCTGCATTACATTCCATGGGGGCTGTGCTGCATTACATTCTATGGGGGCTGGCTGTATTACATTCTATGGGGGCTGGCTGTATTACATTCTATGGGGCTGTGCTGCATTACATTCTATGGGGGCTGTGCTGCATTACATTCTATGGGGGCTGTGCAGCATTATAGTCTATGGGGGCTGGCTGTATTACATTCTATGGGGGCTGTGCTGTATTACATTCTATGGGGGCTGAGCTGTAATGCTGGATACAGCTTTAATTATATGTTATATAGTCGTGTTACACTCCCCTCACTTCTTGTAGCCTACAAGTGTACAAAGATATTATACAGTCACCATGTGACAAGTGGGCCTGTGTGACTTCAAATGCCAGGGCTGAATTTTAGTCCCAGTCCGGCCCTGCCACCAAGTAATGCCACAGTCCGGGAGCTCCCTGATGCCATGATCGAGATGTGGGGGGAGATCCGGCCGGACACAATCCGCTGTCTCCTCAGGAGCCTGTCCAGATGTGGAGCAGCTGCACGCACTGCTGAGTGATAAATGTCACACAAACTGGATTTGCCTGCATGTATTTTTTTCTCTTTTTCCTTTTGATTTTCGAATGATCCAGGGGACGGCCCTCATTTGTTGATGACTTTGGTTTCTATTGACAACGAAATATACAATTTAATTTTAGCCAAAAATTTAACTTGAACCTTTCATCCATCGAGATCTGACACAGACATGAGCCCTTTGTTGTTTTGAGCAGTATGATTTCCTTTGTTTGCCTGACATCCTTCACTAAATTCCTTAAGCTCCTGTAGCGGTCATATTATATGCTCATTATGGCGTCATCTTTTTCTCCTGCTGATTTGGTCTTGCTATATATGTTTTTCTTCTGCTGGTAGCTGTCATACTATAGGATCAATATGGCGGTGTATTTTCTTATTCTTCCCATTCATTGTTTCTAAGACCTGAAATATCACATACCTGCGTGATGGTGGTAGTGGGGGGACAGACTTCCTCTGGTAGCGCTGGCTTCCTCAGACAGGTCTGACCACTCGGATTATCAGCTTGAGATGGTTTGTGGTGTCCGGTGATGGTCTGCGTCATAGTTGGGTTGTTTGTGCAGCTTTTTAAAGTCTAAACTAAGCCCAAAAAATGGCAACGTTTGCCACAATAACTCTACCCAGCTTTCCCAGACTCTGGAACGGCAGCTCTGCCCGTGTACATCCTCACCGCTATAGCTGCATAGGTGGCCTTGGGTGCGGTGACCATAAGTGGGCCATACGGGCAAGGTGTTATTGGGCCGGACGTCGTCTCTGGTTCTGTATGTAATGTGCCCACTGTACATTACATACAGTAGGATTTCTCCACAGGGCCGGAGGGGTGGTAGCCACAGGGTAGGACACCGCCTGGAGTTTACTGCCCGGTGGACTTCTGTGCCAAAGAGGAGAAGCAGAGCATTTTGGTGAATTTCTTCCTACCGTCTTGTATTTACCTCAACTTTCCTGTGCCATGCAGTGCTAGCCTTGGAAATATCAAGATGGTGAGGTCTACTACTCCCATCTGCACACATTTTTGCTTTGTAACTGCAAATGAGACAGGCGTGGTGTGTGGGTCACTTGTAGGGAGGGATAAGCGGCTTCAGGATGGATTTGGCCCCACTTAACTCTGGTGTCCATTCTCATGTTTGCATCATGTTGTATATTAATATTATGGTATTTACTGTTAATTGTTATTGCTATTTGGACAAACCTTTGTCATTCCCCAGGTTTGCTCCCATTAAAAGGAAAATGCCTATGCTGACCCATTGTGTTGCCTGCCGGATCTGCCGTGAATGGCAAAAATCGGTGATGTGAAAGTAGCCTAAGTCACTGCCGACGGTGTCTACATTAGTCATACTCACCAGTGGGGGAGGCAGCACTAAAAGTGCCTAGGGCAGCACAAACTCTAAATACGGCCCTGTATGTGACCCATCATCAGACACATCCTGTTTCATTTATGAAGGAGGGACTCTGAAAGTCACAAAGCCTATTTTTATAGGGCCATCAGGCGGCCTTTACTATTCTTAAATGGCCAGCAGTTGTCCATCAGCCAGCTGTGCTTTGGTGTTCCCATTATTAAACAGTGAGTCTCCTATACTGTTATTGCGTATGCAGTGAGTGGCAGGGCTGCCCAAAATTTGGAGGTACCCCAATACCCCTTTGAAGAGATATACAGGAGGGCCTCCTGAAAACAACGTTCCCATTATTAGGAACTGGGTCTCTCATAGTGTTTTCCTATGCAGTGAATGCAAAGGCTGCCAAAAATGTGGAGGAACTCCAATGCCCCTTGGAAGAGACATAGAGGTTAGAGGGCCTTCTGAATGCATTGTTCCCATTATTAGGAAGTGGGTCTCCTATAGTGTTTTCCTATGCAGTGAATGCAAGGGCTGCCAAAAATTTAGAGGACCTCCAATGCCCTTTGGAAGAGACATAGAGGTTAGAGGGCCTCCTTAAAACAATGTTCCCATTATTATGAAGTGGGTCTCCCATAATGTTTTCCTATGCATTGAATGCAAGGGCTGCCAAAAATTTGGAGTAACTCCAATGCCCTTTGGAAGAGACATAGAGGTCAGAGGGCCTCCTAAAAACAATGTTCTCATTATTAGGAAGTGGGTCTCCCATGGTGTTTTTCTATGCAGTGAATGCAAGGGCTGCTAAAAATGTAGAGGAACTCCAATGCCCCTTGGAAGAGACGTAGAGGTCAGAGGGCCTCCTAAAAACAATGTTCCTATTATTAGGAAGTGGGACTCCCATAGTGTTTTCCTATGCAGTGAATGCAAGTGCTGCCAAAAATTTGGAGGAACTCCAATGCCCCTTGGAAGAGAAGTACAGATCCGAGGACCTCCTGAAAAAAATGTTCCCATTATTAGGAAGTGGGTCTCCCATACTGTTTGCCTTTGCAGTGAAGCAACAGCTGCCAAAAATTTGGAGGCACTCCAATGCCCCTTTGAAGAGACGTAGAGGAGGGCCTTATGAAAAAATGTTCCCATTTTTAGGAAGTGGGTCTCCCATAGTGTTTGCCTATGCAGTGAATGCAAGGGCTGCCAAAAATTTGGAGGCACTCCAATGCCCCTTTGAAGAGACGTGGAGAAGGGCCTCATAAAAAATTGTTCCCATTAGAAAGGAGTGCGTCTCCTATACTTATAATGCCCATGCACTAAGTGTATAGGCTGACAAACATTTACGCCTGAGGGGTATACATGAACATACTGTCTAAAATATTGTTTTTACGGGCATCATAAACACCCTTTAAAAAAATGATGTGGTTGTTGCACCACGGATCACCCGTGACCACCCTGGTGATATGGTGGTGGTGGAGGATGAGGAGAAGGAGGAGGACAACAGCAACTAGCCAAAATCAGGAAGCGTATACCCATGGGTGGGTGTGAAGAGGTCAGGGCCGGCGTCAGCACCCGGCATACCCGGGCAACTGCCGGGGCCCTGAACAAATGGGGAGCCCACTGGTGGCCGGGACAAAAGGGAGCCCTGGCCGCTCCCCCAGCAGTTTCGGCACTACTTGTGCTCAGCCGTCACTTAAGTAGACATGGTCGCGCACAGTACACTCTGCAGCTGTAGTAATGACGCGGCCGGGCAGACACACAAGCAAAGTTAAAGGCATAGTGCCGCCGGCCCGACCGCATCATTTAGTAGAAGACACAGCTGCAGAGTTCACTGTGTGCGGCCATGTCTGACTGACATCAAACAGCGTGCCCTCCATAGCCACATGACAGAGCAGCCTGATGAGCGACAAGCCAGGGGGAGGTGAGTGAGGCTTGTGTCTGTCTGTGTATGTGGAGCGCCCCCACACCGCCGCAGGGCCGAGGGGTACCCGGAGCCGGGCCTCTGAGTCTCAGTCCTGGGGTTGTCACGGTGGCTAGACCCGGTCCGTGGCCCTGTCTGTCAGTGGGGGACGTCCGATGCAATAAGTGGGGTTAATGGTGGTGTAGCGGTGCAGTGGTGAGGTGCAGGTCGCGGCAAATAACGAGGACACCAGGTTGCAGTCTCTTTACCTCTTTACTGGAGATCTCTGAGTCCTCAGTCCAGAATACGGTTCACCAGGCTGCGCAAGTCCGAACGGTCCAATGGCACCTCCAGAGTTCTCCTCACAGGTGGAAATCAGTGCCCTCCTTCTAGCGCTGTGTGTTGTAGTCCTTCCCTGCTGTGCTCACGGAAAGTACCCCACAACGGTTGTGTCTGTTTCTTAAGTTCCCTCACAACTCGATTACTTGATGTTCTTCTCGTATTCCATCCCGCCCTGTTATTCAGGTTGGAACGGCACCCGTTTGTCAGGTAGGCCTGGAGTTCTTCCGGGACCCTAGAGACGCCCCTCTCCCGCAATTGCCCCCCAAGACTTCATAGGTGATATGTGTTAGACAGCCCGCCTTAAACTGACTGCCCTGCCGCTGTTTGGAGTATGGCTTGAAGCTGTATGCTATTCCACTCCCTCGGCGTTCCGGCCACCGGTAATGCGCCTCAGTAGGATGTTGCTCCGGTCTTACAGCATGACCCCTACTGGTATTCTCCTTTCGCTTGATCTCGTTTCTCACTCAGCACAATCTATCTCGCTTCTAGTCCTTTCTTAGGGCACCGCCGCTATGCTGAGCAGGCACGGTCCCGTTACGTTCTTTCCAATGCCAAGCCTCTGTCAGGATCCCACCCCTGACAGAGACCCTACTGTCTCTTCCTCCACAACACCCTCTGCCACAAGGTGTTGCTTCGTTCAATCCAGTCAGCTTTCTCCACTAACTTCCTGCCTGACCCCCAGTTTACCCACTATGGTGGGGAGTGGCCTAATGAATAGAACCTTTAGCTCCCCCCGGAGGCCCGGCTGTGAAATGTATTGGTGTCTGTGATACCTGATCAGAAGAACTCCTTCAGTGCCATCGAACGCACCATGGCTCCCCATAGTGGCGGAGCCACAGTACTGCAACGACCAGGACTCTGGGGCGCTGCACTCCCCCCTGGTTAAACACAGTACTCCGGGACTGGGAAGAAAACAACAATACAAGTTAGCAAAAAGACATACAATTTTGTTGAGTGCAAATACAATAAGTATACTTGAACGAGCTTCCCTTTATGGGAGGTGAGGACACTTGAACGTTACAAACATGGTTAACATTATAAATTACAGGCTATAAATAACTCCTGTTACCCAACCGGGTATTCTACTAAGTGCAAAATTGTTGAACAATAATTTAACTTTGCCTTTAAGGACATACACTCTTCATCCACTAAAGACCTTCCTATAATCACATTATAAGGTATTTTAACTTTTACATTCTCCTACTTTGGATCTGCAGGACCGCCTGTCCTTTCGGCACCAGACCTACTGCCTCTCCTTTCTATTACAGGACCGCCCCGTTCAGCCAGGGCCTACTGCCTTTTCAACTACTATACATAGTATAGAACATAACTTTACTTTCAATTTGAGAACACTGAGCCGGCTCTACTTGGCTCCTATAAGGACTCGCTCCCTAACCCCTACGGGTTCACTCTCTGTCCTTAGCAACGAACTAACTTTCTATGGGGACTCAGGGTTTACCTTCTATCCTCACCTTCGTTATTACTTCCTTTCTTTCAACTATGCAGGACTCTAATTCTTCCCCTGCGGGCTCTCTGCATCTTTCCTTTTAAAGAACATTATCTAGGTTTCACATTTCAAACAGATTAAACACACATAACTTTTCTTTATGCATAACAGTTACATTTCTTCCAGAGCATCATCATATTACGGTTCTAAAACAGTATCACTTTCAAGTTTAGGTCACACATCCCCCTTAAGAGGGGATCAAGTCTTTCTGAGGTAGCTCGTCTTCTCAGCCTACCAGTCTTTGCTCAGCAAAGATTCCAGAACGGTATCTTCGCAAAGAGTCTTTAAGTAAAACCAGTAGAAAGCGCCTTTAAGAAGGTGCAAACTATTTACACGAAAGTTTGGATCATGCACTGTTCATGATTTCTCAGTTTGTAAAACTTGTGCAAAAACTGGTAGGAAAAACAAACAATAGGGATCCCGGGTCAACTAAGGGATCCATAAAGAGTTAACCCTGAACGGGTTTAGCAGCAAACAGTACACAAACAGTTAACGGACACAACTATTTACATTTTTGAAGCATTCAATTTCAGAATCCCCCACGAGGCGCCACCTGGCGGGTGAACCCCTGCAATACAGGCAGTTCAAGTTCCAGGTTCACTCCCGCGGCCAGGTATACCCCATGGGTGCGGGTCTGTTGCACAACCAGATCGTGTGCGGTGATGAGGGTCTGCGTTCCCACTTCTTTCTGCGCTGGTACATCAGGAACATCGGTTACTTGAAAAGGCACCTCCTTGGCCACTACGGTGGTTGCAGTGGTCAGGCGGCAGATCGCAGGTTCTGTGATCAGACAGGTGGGGGCGACCAGGGTGGTTACAGATCGGTCACACGGTGACACCTTGGCTACAGGGGCTGGTTTCTCTTTCTTGTAGACGTTCAGAGCAAACCACCCCTTTTCCCCAAAATGCCGGGTGTAAGTAACGCTGTCCCCCGGGTAGAGGTCCCGATCGGGGTGGCCCTCCCTAAGGTGCGACTCGACATCCCGTCGGTTAACAAAGACCTCCGCATATAGCCCCGGTTCTTTAATAAAGCCCCAGCCTCCTCGGAGTTTAAAGGTGGTGACGATGCCCTGCCTGCGCGGGGCCTGGTGAGTGGTGGGGTCCTTACGGGCCCGGTCCTTGACCGCCAAATCCTTTTGATGGTGGGCCTCCCGCCCAGCCTGATGTATTTTCTCCTCCTCTCGCCACCGTTGTTCTAGCTGGATTCGGTACTCCTCCAAACTTAGAGCCTGTACCATCTCCCCCTTCTGGGTCTCCACCCCGGGGAAACCCATAAGATTGGATCCGGGGTTCACCCAGCGGCACACCGTGCGCTCCGCGTGGACCTCACACAGCAAGGGAGTAGGGGTGATTGGGGCTCGCATACGGTGTTCCATGCCCGTGGCTTCCTCCCATGGTAGCAGGCGCTGGAGTTTATGGGTTCCCGGGAGAGGTGGTGCCGCTACGGGACCCACTAACACACCCTCGGCTGGCGGGGCAGGATCGGCGGACTCACCAACTGGTACGAGTTCACTTTCCACAACAGGTCCCGCTGGTTCTTCCGGTGAGAACTCCGATGTCCGGGAACCCTCTGCCGGCACCACCGGGTGCGGAGCCTGGACTCCCACATTCAGTTGGAGGAGCTGGTTATATAAGTCCTCCATCTCGGCTCTCAGGAATCTGGTGTTATCCACGGAGGACGGGCGGCTGGGCTCATCCGGGTAGTCGGGGGAGACTTCCACTTCAACCCCACTGTCGGGTTCGGAGTTGCTGGCCATAGCGTCCTCCACGTGGGTCACTTCCTGGTCTTTTTCCCGCTCTCTCCTTCGTGAGCGGTTTCGTTTTCTCTACCTCCGCCCCCCATTAAGGATTAGGAGGCGGATCTCTGCTGCTGACGGACACGTCCTCACCGTGCAGAAATACTTAGACTGGGCGGCCATTGTGCTCTCCAGCTTGTCTACGCCCACCTCACGCCCCTCTTCTTCTCCTGCGCTCTCCTCAGCGCTGCAATGGCGGCGGATTTTGGCGGCAACTGGCGCAGCACACAGTCTTTGCAATAAAGTACAGTTCAAGCACAACAAATCACAGTTCCAAGGCACACATGACCTGATTCCTCAGGCTTAAGTAGATCCTGTTCGTGACGCCAAGTTCTGGAGCGCCCCCACACCGCCGCAGGGCCGAGGGGTACCCGGAGCCGGGCCTCTGAGTCTCAGTCCTGGGGTTGTCACGGTGGCTAGACCCGGTCCGTGGCCCTGTCTGTCAGTGGGGGACGTCCGATGCAATAAGTGGGGTTAATGGTGGTGTAGCGGTGCAGTGGTGAGGTGCAGGTCGCGGCAAATAACGAGGACACCAGGTTGCAGTCTCTTTACCTCTTTACTGGAGATCTCTGAGTCCTCAGTCCAGAATACGGTTCACCAGGCTGCGCAAGTCCGAACGGTCCAATGGCACCTCCAGAGTTCTCCTCACAGGTGGAAATCAGTGCCCTCCTTCTAGCGCTGTGTGTTGTAGTCCTTCCCTGCTGTGCTCACGGAAAGTACCCCACAACGGTTGTGTCTGTTTCTTAAGTTCCCTCACAACTCGATTACTTGATGTTCTTCTCGTATTCCATCCCGCCCTGTTATTCAGGTTGGAACGGCACCCGTTTGTCAGGTAGGCCTGGAGTTCTTCCGGGACCCTAGAGACGCCCCTCTCCCGCAATTGCCCCCCAAGACTTCATAGGTGATATGTGTTAGACAGCCCGCCTTAAACTGACTGCCCTGCCGCTGTTTGGAGTATGGCTTGAAGCTGTATGCTATTCCACTCCCTCGGCGTTCCGGCCACCGGTAATGCGCCTCAGTAGGATGTTGCTCCGGTCTTACAGCATGACCCCTACTGGTATTCTCCTTTCGCTTGATCTCGTTTCTCACTCAGCACAATCTATCTCGCTTCTAGTCCTTTCTTAGGGCACCGCCGCTATGCTGAGCAGGCACGGTCCCGTTACGTTCTTTCCAATGCCAAGCCTCTGTCAGGATCCCACCCCTGACAGAGACCCTACTGTCTCTTCCTCCACAACACCCTCTGCCACAAGGTGTTGCTTCGTTCAATCCAGTCAGCTTTCTCCACTAACTTCCTGCCTGACCCCCAGTTTACCCACTATGGTGGGGAGTGGCCTAATGAATAGAACCTTTAGCTCCCCCCGGAGGCCCGGCTGTGAAATGTATTGGTGTCTGTGATACCTGATCAGAAGAACTCCTTCAGTGCCATCGAACGCACCATGGCTCCCCATAGTGGCGGAGCCACAGTACTGCAACGACCAGGACTCTGGGGCGCTGCATATGCATGTATGTATGATGTGCATATCTGTGTGTACAGTATATCAGTGTGTATGACTGTATATATTTATGTATTTTTGTGTATTTGCCTTCAAATATATGTATGTTCATATCTGCGTATTGTGTGTGTGTGTGCATGTCTGCGTATTGTATGTGTATATCTGCATATTTTACTGTATGTGTTGTAGCATGGCTAAAGGGTGTGTAGTCGATGGGAGGTATGTGCCACATAAGTGCCTTGTTGCTGTAATGTAGCCCGGACTATTTCTTTGTTGTATATAACCATGTATATATGTGTGTTCAGGACCTGTGGTGATGTCAGACCACATGGCTAATCATGTGATGGGTTACTGGGTGTGGTTAGCTTTATATAAGACAGGCTAATGCTTAACACAGGGGGACATGTGTGGAGGTGAAACCCTCCTGAGTGTGTTAAGGCTATAGGACTGAGCCTGAAGGACTGGACACGTTGTTTTTCAACTGAAACACTTGGTCCAGTTGCAGTCACAGCAGGAGCAATGGCAGCAAGAGACCAACAGGCTGTTGATGCAGCAGATACAACAGAGCCAGCAGCAGATACAACAGAGCCAGCAGGAGCAATGGCAGAGCCAGCAGGAGCAACGGCAGCAGATGCAACAGAGCCAGCAGGAGCAACGGGAGCAGATGCAGCTTCTGGCAACCGCCATCCAGGGCAAGACGAGTGCCCCAACCCCAGGTCTGGCTGATGACACCCACGTCCGGAAGACGGTAAGACGCGCATTGCAGAAAATGACCCCCGGGGATGATGTTGAGGCCTTCCTGACGGTATTTGAGAGGGTCGCTGAGAGGGAAAAACTCCCGCCAGAGCAGTGGGCAGAGGTACTGGCGCCATACCTGACGGGAGAACCCCAGAAGGCGTACTATGATTTGACCTTGCAGGATGCCAAAGAGTATCACAAATTGAAAGTCGAGATTCTCGCACGTTTGGGGGTGACACTGACGGTCAGGGCACAGCGAGTTCACAGCTGGGCCTATCACCGGGACAAACCGCCTCGCTCTCAAATGTTTGATATGCTGCACCTGGTCCAGAAATGGCTACAGCCAGAGTCATGTACACCTGCACAGATGGTGGAACGAGTGATGATGGATCGGTTTGTGCATTCCCTCCCGAGGTCCATACAGACTTTGGTTGCCCAGGGTGATCCCCAGAATGCCGACGAACTGATCGGACTGGTCGAGAGATACCAAGGGATGGAAGGCTCCTTTGGGAGGCAGCCCATGCCGTACTGGGGGTCCCAGAAAGCTGCTGAGTCCCAAAAAGGGGTGGCGCGTCCAAGGTCACAAAGGGTGGGGGAGGTGGTGCCCAAGGTCCCTACGGGTGATATTATTTGCTGGAGGTGCCACGGGCCAGGACATATAGCTGCCCGTTGTTCCCAGACCACTGAGCAGATGGACTGCAGCATGGGACGCCGTTGTTCATACTATGCATATCCAGCCTGCAGTGTGAACTCTCCGCCCAACAGGGACCTCAAGCGTGTCCCGTAAGGGTGAACGGTCGAGCAGCAACGGCGCTGTTAGACTCAGGGAGCTTAGTGACCCTGGTGACGGCCACTTTCCCTCTCCACCTGCTCCCGGGAAAGAAGGTCGGCGTGCGGTGCATACATGGTGATGCCAAGGACTACCCTTTGGCCAGGGTGGACATTGAAACGGCATGTGGCACTGAGTCCCACATAGTCGGCGTCGTGCAGGACTTGTTGCACCCTATAATTATTGGCCGGGATTTCTGTCTGTTTTGGGATTTGTGGGGAAAAGGTTCTGAGCTCCCTAGCAAGAGTAGGGAACCAGTGAACCCTGGAAGGGTGTCACCACACCCAGAGACAGACAGGTTTCCTTTTTGTGTTCTGGTTGGGGATGAGGAGGAAGTGTCCCCTGCATTTGACATTCTGGAGTTAGAGGTAACCGGTGAAAATTTTGGGACTGCCCAACATAGGGACCCCACTCTGAGAGAAGCCTTTAATAATGTCACAGTTATTGACGGGGTGGTACAGGAGCCGGGGGCAGACACAAGATTTCCCCATTTTCTGATGAGGGGGGAGTTGTTAGTGCCGGGTCCATATAGACGGAAGGTGTTGGACATGGCCCATTCACACATCTTGGGTGGACACCTAGGGGTGGAAAAAACGCAGGAACGGGTTGTGCAGAGGTTCTATTGGCCTGGATGTCACCGGGAAATAGTGAACTACTGCAGGTCCTGCCCTACATGTCAGCTAACTGCTCCCACTCCTCATTTCCGGAACCCCCTTGTGCCCCTGCCCATTATTGAGGTGCCGTTCGAGAGAATTGCCATGGACTTGGTCGGTCCCTTAGTTAAATCAGCCCAGGGCCATCAGTATATATTAGTCATCCTGGACTATGCCACACGCTATCCTGAGGCAATTCCTCTGAGAAATTCCTCCTCGAAGAGTATAGCCCGCGAGTTGGTCCATGTCTTTTCTCGGACAGGTTTGCCGAAGGAGATCCTGACTGACCAGGGGACACGTTTCATGAGTAAAGTGATGAGGGAGTTGTGCAAAGCCCTGAAAATCTCCCAGTTGAGGACCTCGGTGTACCATCCCCAGTCAGATGGCCTTGTTGAGAGATTTAACAAGACACTGAAGAGCATGCTGAGAAAAGCTATAGAGAAAGATGGTAGAGACTGGGATTGTCTCTTACCCTACCTGATGTTTTCCATTCGTGAAGTTCCACAGGATTCTCACCGTTTGAGCTTCTATATGGCCGACATCCGAGAGGACTCCTGGATATAGCCAAGGAAACCTGGGAAGCCGATGTCACGCCCCACAGAAGCGTCATTGAGCATGTGGCCCTGATGCAGCAGAGGATTGCAAAGGTGATGCCTATTGTGAAAGAACACCTACTCCAGGCACAAGAAGCTCAGGCCAGAGTCTACAACCGGTCTGCAAGAGTGAGGCAGTTCAATCCGGGAGACCGAGTTCTTGTGTTAGTTCCGACGGTGGAGAGCAAGTTCTTGGCCAAATGGCAAGGGCCATATGAGGTTGTCGAGAAACTTGGTGAAGTAAATTATAAAATTCACCAACCAGGAAGATGGAAACCATTCCAAGTATACCATGTCAACCTTATCAAGCCGTGGCAAGATAGAGAGCCGACAGTATCTCCATCGTTGTTAAGCAACCCAGAATGTGAGGTTGGAGCGGTTACTATAGCGGAGACGCTATCGAAGTCCCAGAAACAGCAGTGCCGAGAGTTACTCCAGAAAAACAGGGACCTGTTTTCAGAGTTGCCAGGACACACGAAGGTCATAGAGCACGAGGTCCTAACAGAGCCACATGTGCGGGTGAACGTGAAGCCCTATCGTATTCCTGAGGCTCGTCGAGAAGTTATCTCCAAGGAAGTGGAGCGTATGTTGAAGCTTGGAGTCATCGAGGAATCCAAGAGCGGTTGGTCGAGCCCAATTGTCCTGGTCCCAAAACCTGATGGAGAATGGAGGTTTTGCAACGACTATCGGAAGTTGAATGAGGTCTCCAAGTTTGACGCTTATCCCATGCCCCGCGTTGATGAGCTCATCGAAAGACTTGGGCATGCCAGATATATATCCACCTTGGACTTGACAAAGGGGTATTGGCAGATCCCCATGGCACAGGAAGCCAAGGAGAAGACGGCCTTTTCGACACCTGATGGATGCTTCCAGTATGTCCGGATGCCGTTTGGCCTACAGGGAGCTCCGGCGACCTTCCAGAGGGCTATGGATAGAGTCCTTGCACCCCATAAGGCCTACGCTGCTGCGTACCTAGATGATATCGTCATCTTTAGCCCGGACTGGGAGAGTCATCTGGAGAAAGTCCAAGCGGTGTTTGATGCTCTAAGAGAGGCGGGGTTTACAATAAACCCGAAGAAGTGTGCCTTGGGTAAGGAAGAAGCTAAATACCTAGGCTATATAGTGGGTCGTGGAGAAATAAAGCCCCAAATCAGGAAAGTGGAGGCAATCCAAACATGGCCAAAACCACTCTCCAAGAAGCAAGTTAAAGCCTTTCTGGGAATCGTGGGATATTACAGGAGGTTCATCCCGAACTTCGCTACAGTGGCTGCGCCTCAGACTGATCTGCTAAAGGGGACAAAATCGGTGATGGTTAAATGGTCCGAAGAGACAGAGTCAGCCTTCCAAGAGTTGAAAGGGGCTCTATGTAAGCAGCCCGTTCTGATGGCTCCAGACTTTAATAAAGAATTTATTCTTCAGACAGATGCCTCAGATGTTGGGGTAGGAGCAGTTCTTTCCCAAGAGCTACATGGGGAGGAGCATCCTGTGCTCTATCTGAGTAGAAAGCTGTCCTCATCTGAGAAGAACTACTCAGTCGTGGAAAAAGAGTGTTTGGCCATAAAGTGGGCGGTGGACACGTTACGGTACTATCTGCTGGGTCGTAAATTCAGACTGATATCTGACCATGCCCCACTAAGATGGATGAGGGAAACAAAGGGTAGAAATGCTAGGGTCACCCGTTGGTTCTTAGCCCTGCAGGACTTCAGTTTCCATGTGGAACATAGGGCCGGAAAGCTGCATGGTAATGCGGATGCCCTATCAAGAATCCCTTGTTTAGTGGGGAAAAGTGCCAAGCCCCACGGCTTTAGGCAGAGGGGGGAGGTATGTAGCATGGCTAAAGGGTGTGTAGTCGATGGGAGGTATGTGCCACATAAGTGCCTTGTTGCTGTAATGTAGCCCGGACTATTTCTTTGTTGTATATACGTGTGTTCAGGACCTGTGGTGATGTCAGACCACATGGCTAATCATGTGATGGGTTACTGGGTGTGGTTAGCTTTATATAAGACAGGCTAATGCTTAACACAGAGGGACATGTGTGGAGGTGAAACCCTCCTGAGTGTGTTAAGGCTATAGGACTGAGCCTGAAGGACTGGACACGTTGTTTTTCTTTTCCTGAACTAAAGGCTATTTTTGTTTGCTGTTATTTTTGCCATGTGGTTTATGAGGTAATAAACCTTTGAACTTTTGTTGGAACCTGCCTCCTACGTCAGCCGTCGCACCTGAGTGAGTGAAATCCCTACAGTGTGTGCTGTGCATGTCTCCGTATTGTGTGTGCATGTCTGCGTGCTCTGTGTGTGCATGTCTGCGTGCTCTGTGTGTGCATGTCTGCGTGCTCTGTGTGTGTATGTCTGCGTGCTCTGTGTGTGTATATCTGCATATTTTACTGTATGTGCGTGCTCTGCATGTCTCCGTATTGTGCATGTCTGCGTACTGTGTGTGTGCATGTCTGCGTATTGTATATGTATATCTGCGTATTTTACTGTATGTGTGTGCTGTGCATGTCTGCGTACTGTGCGTGTGTGTATGTCTGCGTGCTGTATGTATGTTTATGTTTACGTATTGTATGTGCACGTGTGTGTGTGTGTTTGCGTATTTTGTGTGTGCAGATCTGCCTATGTGAAGGATGAGGGGGAAGGCTAGGCCCTGTTTAGTATATCTATATTTCACCTCTGTATATGTGCATCATGAATCGTGGTATGTGGGCCCACTGAGACTCTTTTGCCCGGGGCCCACAAAAACCTGGAGCCGGCCCTGGAAGAGGTACATGGGAATAGACCTCCCAGAAAAGAGACTGGATTTGAGTTTAAGCTGCTATTATTCGGTGGTGGTGAGAAGTCAGGTGCAACTCAGCCCTTGCTCATTTTTATAAGAGTCAGCCTGTCAGCTTTTTCAGTTGACAGGCTGATGCGCTTATCAGTTATAGATAACAAAAATCCCAAATGCATATTATGAAGTCGAGAGTGTGGCGAATAATAACGCCCACCCCCAGACTAGCTCAATCCACTCTAAACAAGTCATGTAAATGAGGAGAAAAATTCAGAGCATCGATGAAAAATAGGTAACACATTTTATTTTTATTATAATTAATCCATATAAAAGTTAAAATGATTGTACCACAAAATAACACTCACAAGACGACGCCAGTCAAAATGCTGCTAAACCACCCAAAACACCCCAGTAATGTCAAGGTGACTAATAGTCTGTATGAGATAAGCCAGCACAACAGAAAGTGATAACCGCAGATTTCCTAAGAAAGTTAAATGTCACTGAAATATCATAACAAGTACCAGAAATCTGTTGCAAATGAGCAATGCTTACCAGTAAGGGGGCCTAATGGGGGGCAGCCGGATGATGAACCCCGACGCGCGTTTCGCGGCAGCACCATGCCGCTTTCTCAAGGGGATAACATCAGGTTCCCAACAGGACCTTCAAATACCCTAGTGAACCCAGTCACATGGTTGCCGGCCACAAGTCACAGCGGCGCTTTCACTGCGGAAAAAAACCCCGGAGAGTGCGCACCGAGCTCAAAGACGCCGGTCCGCAACAGGACACAGCTGGCAGCAATTTTAGGTGGAGATGGACCGAACATTCGGTTCATCTCCACCTACAATCATGAATGGAATAACATGCGTTCCATCTTGAGAAAACACTGGTCTGTTCTAGGGACGGAGCCCTCTCTCATGGCCACTCTGGGTAATTCTCCACAAATGACCTCCAAGAGGTGCAAGAATCTAAATGATTTATTGGTTTGGAGCCACTACATCCCAACTCCGAGTAATCCATGTGGTACGAACGGCCCTATTTTGGGGTGTTTTCCATGTGGGCACTGTCTTGCCTGCGCCAATGTCCTGCGCTGCTCCAGTTTTGTTTCTGCAGATGGATCCAAGGAATTTCAAATCAGACAGCGGATTTCCTGTAATACTACCAAGTTGATTTATTATTCCACGTGTCCATGTTCTAGGATATATGTGGGACTCACTACCCGCGAACTGAGAGTTCGCGTTCGTGAGCATGTGCGGGACATTGGCACGGCCAGGACAGTGTCCAACATTTCTGATCTAAAAACAATCCCCTGTCACTTCAAGACGCATCACAAATGTGATGCAAAATTACTTCAGGTGAGAGGGATTGATGCTCTGCATATGGGGATTAGAGGTGGTGACAATAAGAATCTTCTAGCACAAATCGAAACGAGGTGGATTGTGATACTTGATACTATGTCACCAAAGGGTTTAAACAAAACATTGAGTTTCACCCCCTTCCTATGAAATCTTCGCCCCCCCCCCCCCTTTTCCCTCTTCTTGGCTATATTTAATGCTAGGTTTCTTCCTGTTTTCCATCAATTTACCCCCGTTAGCCGGCTCTGATGTTTTTGTTTCTAACCTTATTTGTTTTTGAGTAGTTTTTAATGTTTTTATCTCTTGCATCACTAGTAACCTGTTACACTCTGGGACCCATTGTGTCCTTCATCTGCCCTTCTTCTTCCTCTTCGAAAACTGTGGTCCATACCATGTCACCACTTTATCTAGTACGGACTTCAGACACATATTTTGGACAAAAGGCACGATCTTCTTCGGGTTGCCATGGCATAAAGTTGCACATTCTGAATGGACTGACATCTACCCATTTTCTTTGATTTGCATTATTATGCATAGAGACATTTTGCCATTCTGGATGGACTTCAACAAGAAGAATGCTATGTTGTATTGTATATACATTGTCTGTGGTCTGCTTACAGTTCTTGATATCCGTCATGGTGATATGTTCAATCTTGTTATTTCTGTGGCCATGCGCGTCGCGTTGCTGCCAACTGTGCCCTGTTGCGGACAAGCGTCTTTGCACTCCGTGTGCATGCTCCGGGGTTTTTTCCCCAGGCATGCGCGCTGCACTTGACGCTTGTTTCTGCTTCAGGACCTGGCGGCTGCAACGTGCATGTGCCGAAAATGCCGCTGTGGCTTGTGGTCGGCAACCATGTGACCGGGTTCACTAGGGTATTTGAAGGTCCTGTTGGGAACCTGATGTTATCCCCTTGAGAAAGCGGCACTGTGCTGCCGCGAAACGCGCGTCGGGGTTCATCATCCGGCTGCCCCCCATTAGGCCCTGTAAGGTTTCTCTTACTGAGAGTGTTGGGGGACACTCACTTGGCCGCGATATTCAAGCACACGGGCACGGGTTTATAAAACAAAGCAGTCCATGCGGTTTATTAAGCCTCATAAACCGGGTTACGCACAGTTCATAACATGAAACACAACAGGCACCAACTGGTGATATTTACTTGCAGCTTCTAACACTTCAGTGTACGGCTTTGCCTCACGGACACTAACACGCTGGTCCTCCCTTAACCAGTTCCCAAGGGAGACCACACAGTTCATAGAATTTCACAAGCACTACCGGCCTGTACGATACCTGACGGGAGCTCCGGCTCCACCTGCTGACTCCTCGCCAGTCCACACCTCCGGGTAAGCTGCCTTACAGGGATCACCAACTTGCCTGGCCGGCACGCACTAGTCAGTCCAGACCTCACCGAAGGACTCCAGCTTCCCCAGACTCCGTTATCACTCTTCTGGGTAAGCTGCCTAACAGGGATCCCCAACTTGCCTGTCCGGCATACAGTAGTCAGTCCAGACCTCACCGAAGGACTCCAGCTTCCCCAGTTCCACTGTGCACTGCTCCGGGATCCGGTCCTCCTACTAGGACCTCCCACGCCAGCAGGTGCTTTCCAGGAAGCCTCCTCTCAGGCTTCCAACACAGGAACACACCGAGCCCTCAGGAACTCCCTCAGGGGTTTTGCACTTGGACCCTTCAGGTCCAAACACTGGAACCACACAGGAACATGTGACCCACACTCTGGTCACGTTATGTACCTGTAACCACACCCACAGTAATGGATCACATGGACTGGTCACGTGATCCTGACATCACTGCAGGTCAATTCTCACGGCCTCAATACAACTCCGTGCAGATTCCGGGGAGACCATGCAGCGCCCCCTACCTGTTACAGGGGTTACTGCATCACATATATCACATATCCTCCCCCTCTGTTCACACCTGTAGGGTTGAACACCTGTCATACACGTGGGATCACGGGATATGTCATGCACGTTGCCTTGCCCTACCTGTCGAGAGAAACGTCTCAGTCGGTTTTGAGCATCACACAGACCCATCCAGTTGTTGAGTTTACCCCGCCCCCAGCGGTCAACATGTAGGCCTTGAGGTTTGGCCCTTAAGTTACAGTCTGTCCGTGACACCAAACCTTTAGTCAAGTTTGTCTTTTTACTCGACCTTTCTCTCCAGGGTCGCCACCCACGGTTGGTACGGACATTAGTCCCCCTTACAGTCGAGACTAGCAACTGATCAGAGTCTGACCCTCCATCACTACGTCTACTACTGTACACGTCCTTTTTGTTTCCTTTTCGCTGGGAAGAAGGCGGCTGCCACCTTGTGTTCTGCAGCTGTTTATTGACCTGCCGTCTGTACAGTCTCAGCTGCTCTATTTCTCTCAGGTAGGCCACGCGATACTTCAGGAGCATCCGGATATTCGCTAGACTCTCCTTGGACCCGACAACCAGGAATGACACCATTCCATCTTCACCCACCTGGGCCTTGTCTTCAGCCGGAATCCTCAGTCTCTTCACACCGGACACATCCACCATCTCCTGCATCGCTTTTCCAAATCGGCCAGTGAGCTTCGCTACCAGAGCTCTGGGCACTTGGACTGTGTCCTCCACCAAACCCAGACGGCTTTGAGCTTTCCTGGCTTGCTCCAAACAACGAGTGGCCTCACCATTCCCCAACAGGACCCTCTGTTTCGTGCAGAGGCACCGTAGGTGCATGTCCCTCAGGACAGCCACCCTCTTCACTGTGACTTCCTTAGTAGACAGTACCACCAACTGTTTCGTCTCCAGTGCCCAGTGCACACTACACGCTTCCACTGCCTTTTTAAAGGCCTCATGCACACCCTCGCGGGTACATGCATCTTGCGCCTCTACGGGTACATCTATCACGCACTTGAAGAGCGGAGTCTCACTTCCTTCAAGAACAGATGGCTCCTGCCTTGCCATGGACCTTTCCATCAAGACACCTGTCACAACCGGGTGACTATCTTGTTCTGCTTTTAGCGCCAACTCCTCTTCAGCTTTACTCTCATTACCACTCTGGTACTGGCACGAGAAGTCTGCGACCACCACCTCTTTTCCTTGTAGAGGGCCTTTTAGTGCTTCTCTAAGCACTACAATGTCTTCCTTTAGGGTCTGATACACATTTTGCCACCTGAACAGGTGGCCTCTGAGCTCCGAGACTTCCTTCTCCAGCTCATCCACTCTGCGCTCAGCCGCTTGTCTTAGGACCCTTTCTCGTTCGACATGGTCGTTCACCGTCTCTATAACCAATTCCATCTCGCTTCTCCCATCCTCCGGACTGGTGAAACATCCATCACTTGAGGAGGTATTCACTTCCGGCACCATCTCCTTGGTGGCCTCTCTTTTGCCACCGATCGTCACCACAGGTCCTGGACCCCGTCCTCCACCTGTCACCATAGGTCCTGGACCCTGTCCTCCACCCGTCAGCACAGGTCCTGGACCCCGTCCTCCACCTGTCACCATAGGTCCTGGACCCCGTCCTCCACCCGTCACCACAGGTCCTGGACCCCGTCCTCCACCCGTCACCACAGGTCCTGGACCCCGTCCTCCACCCATTACCACAGGTCCTGGACCCCGTCCTCCACCCATTACCACAGGTCCTGGACCCCGTCCTCCACCTGTCACCAGGGCATATGCGCTTGTTACTGGCCATGATTTGTCCCAGTCACCCCCAGAATCTGTGTCACACCCCACAGTCTGATGACCCTGCAAGTCACTCTCTGTCTGGGTGTCAGCTCCACGTGTTTTATCCAGCAGACCACTATCAGTCGTATTGTGGCACACTTCAGGTGACGTCAGATCAGTTAGTTGGACAGTCGCACCTTTCCCTCTGGTCAGGCCTGCCTTCTCAACATTACTAACTGACATCCACATTATATCCACAAACACTTCAGCCTTTTCCCACAGTGCTACCAAATCTTGTCCTATAACCATAGGATACGGCAAGATCGGGTCTACAACCACCTCATGGTATGTGGAAACCTCCGCTGCGACAATGTAGATAGTGGCTACCTGGAGATATTCAGTGTCGCCAGGTGACACAGAATCTCCTGGACGGGTTCTCAGCACAGTCGCTTCTCTCCCCGGGTCTATCAACCCTTGCACACACTTTCCATCCAGCCAAAAAGGACACAGTCGTGACACCTCACTGATTGCCGCCCCTTTTTTGGCTCTGCCCCCTTTCTGGGCAAGTGCTCAGCTTTTTGATACCACCCCGGTTGGAGATTCAGCCCCCCTTCGGGATTCCACCCCTTTTTGGGCCATTACCCCTATTCGGGTTACCGCCCCTTTTTGGGTCTCCGCCCCCTTTTGGGCAACTATCCCCGTTTGAGCCACCGCTCACTATTAGGGATAATCCCCTCCCTGGGATACACCCCGTGGACTCCCCCACGGCACTCAGGCCCCAGTTCACACAGTACACCCCAATGTCTCTGGGCTTGTACTGGCCCTTTAAGAGTCTGCACAAAAAGAGAAAAATTTTATTTTTTTTTTCTCTATGTCACTTTCACCAGCTCCTGCTGGTACCGCCACAGCTCCCGCTGCAGTCACACATAACCGGCACCTCCAGGTGCTGCCAACCACAAGCCACTACAGCTCCGCCTGCTGTGGAACCTCTCGCTGCAACCACGGCTACTCTCCACACGGCTCTGCACGGCTCCACCGCTGCCGCTTGTCACCTTCGTGACCCCGCCGAGTCACAGCAGACGCTTGTCACTTTCGTAACCCCGCCGAGTTACCGCTAGACGCTTGTCACCTTCGTGGCTCTGCCACAGCAATTAACTCCATGTGTGCTAGCGGGATTGTTGCCAAAATTCTCCACCAATTGTAAGGTTTCTCTTACTGAGAGTGTTGGGGGACACTCACTTGGCCGCGATATTCAAGCACACGGGCACGGGTTTATAAAACAAAGCAGTCCATGCGGTTTATTAAGACTCATAAACCGGGTTACGCACAGTTCATAACATGAAACACAACAGGCACCAACTGGTGATATTTACTTGCAGCTTCTAACACTTCAGTGTACGGCTTTGCCTCACGGACACTAACACGCTGGTCCTCCCTTAACCAGTTCCCAAGGGAGACCACACAGTTCATAGAACTTCACAAGCACTACCAGCCTGTACGATACCTGACGGGAGCTCCGGCTCCACCTGCTGACTCCTCGCCAGTCCACACCTCCGGGTAAGCTGCCTTACAGGGATCACCAACTTGCCTGGCCGGCACGCACTAGTCAGTCCAGACCTCACCGAAGGACTCCAGCTTCCCCAGTTCCACTGTGCACTGCTCCGGGATCCGGTCCTCCTACTAGGACCTCCCACGCCAGCAGGTGCTTTCCAGGAAGCCTCCTCTCAGGCTTCCAACACAGGAACACACCGAGCCCTCAGGAACTCCCTCAGGGGTTTTGCACTTGGACCCTTCAGGTCCAAACACTGGAACCACACTGGAACATGTGACCCACACTCTGGTCACGTTATGTACCTGTAACCACACCCACAGTAATGGATCACATGGACTGGTCACGTGATCCTGACATCACTGCAGGTCAATTCTCACGGCCTCAATACAACTCCGTGCAGATTCCGGGGAGACCATGCAGCGCCCCCTACCTGTTACAGGGGTTACTGCATCACATATATCACAGCCCCCTTACTGGTAAGCATTGCTCATTTGCAACAGATTTCTGGTACTTGTTATGATATTTCAGTGACATTTAACTTTCTTAGGAAATTTGCGGTTATCACTTTCTGTTGTGCTGGCTTACCTGGTGCAAACTATTAGTCACCTTGACATTACTGGGGTGTTTTTGGTGGTTTCCCAGCATTTTGACTGGCATCGTCTTGTGAGTGTGTTATTTTGTGGTACAATCATTTTAACTTTTATATGGATTAATTATAATAAAAATAAAATGTTATCAATTTTTCATCGATGCTCCGTATTTTTCTCTTCATTTACATGGCTTATCAGTTATAGTTCAACCGGTGGCACTAAAAACCCGCTCTGACAAAATTCTAGCGGCAGGGCAGGCCAGCACCTCCGAGATGTAGAGAGCCAGTTCATTCCACATGTCCAGCTTGGATACCCAATAATTATAAGGCACAGAGGAATCACAGAGGACGATGGTACGGTCAGCAAGGTGTTTCCCCAGCATCTTCCCAAACTTTGCACTCCTTGTGAAGAGTACCCTGCGCCTCAGGGCCTGTGCGATGGGAGGGTCTGAGAAAACTAGCCCAGAATTTTGACAGTGTTCCCCTGCCTCTGCTGGCTTGGAGTTGTGTCTCTGTCGCCTGTACTCCTTGGTTGTCCAACAAACTGTGACCTCTACAGCCAGCGTTTTCAGATGGGATTTTTTTTTAATATTTCCGCAACAAGCGCCTACTGGTACTGCCCCATTTTAGTAGACCTGTCTGCCTCAGGAATAACAGATAGAAAGTTCTCCTTGTAGCGTGGGTCTAGAAGTATCACCAACCAGTAATGACTGTCATCAAAAATTTTGAGAATGGGAGGGTCACGGAAAAGGCAGTGTAATATAAACTCAGGCATGCATGCCAGACTGCTAACAGGCAAGACTTCTGTGTCCTCACCAAGAGGACGACTGACCATGCTCTCCTCCTCCTCCTCCCTGTCCTCAGGCCATCCATGCTGAACAGACGACGGTATGACAGTTGTGCAGGTAGTATCGTTTATAGTGCATGAAACTAGCTCCTGTTCTTCCTCCTCCTCTTCCTCCTCTTCCTCATTGTCAATCCACTTTGGGATGAGATGAGGCTGGGATGTGTGTAATTGGAACGCCCGCCAGGGCCGTGGGGTACTCGGTACTGGGTCCGGTACTTAAAGGGGATGTGTCACTGTGGCGGCCACCGGGTCTGTCGCCCTGGGCGCACAAGTAAAAGGGATAGTCTTTAAAGGAATTTGTGAAGTAATAGAAGTTCATGACACCAGATTCCAGATCACGGATATAGGTGTGGTCCGGCCAGCTTGGAAGTGAGTTGGGAGTCTGCAGCGCCCCAGAGTCCTGGTCATTGCAGTAATGTCGCTCTGCCACTAAGGGGAGTGATGTTACGTCTGATTGCACTAAAGGAGTTCACCTGACCAGGTAACAAACACTACACTTCACACTCCGGCCACCAGGGGGAGTGGTTCTATCTAGTAGGCCACTCCTCACACTCTGGTAAAACTGGGGGTTGGACAGGAATACAGGGAGAAGTAACTGGGAAGAGCTAGAGAGTGGACCTGTCAGGGATGGGATCCTGACAGATTCCTAAGAAAGGACAAAAGGTGAGAAAACGGGAATACAGCAAAGAGGCGATAGGACCAGAAGGAGTCGTGCTGTAAGATCGAGGCAACATCCTTCTGAGGCGCAAACAGTCGGTGGCCGGAACGCCGAGAAAGTAAGAGACTTTAAGCATTACTTCAAACCACGGCAGGACAGCCAATTATAGGTTGGCTGTCTCACTAAAACACCTAAGCAGACAACGGAGGCAGCTGTGGGAGAGGGGCGACTCTAGGGTCCCGGAAGAACTCCAGGCCTACCCCGTCATACGGGTGCGTCCTAACCATATCATCTGGGGGACGGAGAGAACGAACATCAGAGACAGACAGAATCAGTTGTGAGGACTATCCTGGGGTGCTCAGCAGGGAAGGACTACAACACACAGGCGCAAGAAGGTAGACACTGATTCCCACCTGCAAAGGGAACTCCGGATGTGCCGTTGGACCGGCCGGTCTCAGCCAGCCCGGTTAACAGTGCTCTGGATTGGGTACCTCCAAACCTTCAGTAAAGAGACTGCAACCTGGTGTCCTTGTTATTTACTGCGACCGGCACCACACCACAACAGCATCACTCTCCACCTTCATTGGACACCCCTCAGCAGGGTCACAGGCCGGGTCTAGCCACCGTGACAACCCCAGAACTGAGACAGAGAGGCCCGGTACCAGGAAACCCTCGGCCCTGCGGCAGTGGGGGTGCTCCAACTTGGCGTCACGAACAGGATCTACTTAAGCCTGAAGAATCAGGTCATGTGTGCCTTGGAACTGTGATTTATTGTGCTTGGACTGTGACTTATTGCAAAGACTGTGAATTGCTGATTGCCGCCAAGAGCTCCCGCCACAATTCGCCATTGCCGCGCACGGAGGGAGGAGCCTTAGCTTCGTGGGCGGAATCCGTCAAAAGAAGCGCAGGACAAGAAAGCGCGGTAAAGTGCCAACTCCGGAAGAGGAACTCCGACCTCCAGCAGGTTAGTGGGAGGAAGGGACAGCCATGTCTGAGTCGGGAGGAGCGGAGGCGGCGGTCGCAGCCGTGGACGCAGGGGCAGCTCCGATCCCCGCAGCGGACGTAGCCGTGGCCCTAATACCACCACTGGCTGCCGCTGCCACAAAGGCCATAATGCCCTTCTCTATGCCGTACCTGCCCGGAGCGGCCTGGCTCCCACGATACTCCGGGGAGTCACATACATTCACTGACTTTAAAGAAGGGATCTGCAGCCTGCTCGAGTTCTATCCCCTGACAGAGCCTCAGAAGGTTCATATGATAATCGGCCAACTCTTTGGGGCGGCTCTGAGAGAAGTGAAGTCCTGGCCCGCCGCGGATAAGGGAATGGCACAGCAGGTTTTTGCAAAGCTTAAAGCCACCTTCGATACCCGTACTGCGACAGAAATTAAATTGACTTTCTATGGATGCAAACAGAGACCGCAGGATAGCTTACGGGACTATGCCCTTAATCTCCAGGAGGCGCTGAGGGCCATTAAGCAGAGTGACCCTGGCAGCATGCAAGATGAGGATAAACTCCTGAAAGAGCGGTTCATTGAGGGGCTCCTGTGCAGTCACCAAAGGGGCCAATTACACTTCCTGGCCATGCAGAATCCAGACTTGTCTTTTGCGCAATTCAAGGATAAAGCTATCCAGGCGCTGCAGGAGCGACAACCCAGCCGCGCAATACCACCCAGGCGTCCCGCTCTCACATACCACCAGGAGGTGGCATCGGATGCCCCAGTCGCCACCGAGGCCGACGCCCAGAGCCTAGAGGACGACTCCCCTGCAGGACTCCGCCTCCAGATGCAGGAGCTGACTAAGAGCGTTGCTGCCCTAGCCCGGACGGTGCAGTCCCTACAGGAGGCCCCGCAAGGAGAAGATCCAGCTGGCCTCCAGACCAGAAGATGTCCCCTGGATGCGACAGAGGAGGACTCCGCTGACCAGAGGCCGGGACGACGATCGCTTCCATCGGGACGGATGACCCATATGCCGCCGCTGTCACCAAGTGGGCCACCTTGCAAGGTACTGTCCTTTAAACGAGCAACCACTGGGGCAAAGGGCCAACCCCCAGGAGTAGGAAGATCAGGCCCGCAGCATTGGAGAGCCAAACACGTTGGAGGGCGACCAGTTCTTCCTGTTGTGATCGACGGTATCCCCATGAACGCTCTGCTGGACACCGGTTCTCAGGTGACGACTATGCCTTACGTGCTTTATAAACGGTATTGGGAGGACACTGATATTACTCATGGCCCCGATGACGATTTCACCATCATGGCCAGTAATGGTCAGCCGTTGCCACAAGTGGGATATAAAGAGGTCACCACCATCAAGGTGGGGCGGGTGGAATTGAAGGCCCAAGGGATTGTAATTATTGATATTGACCGCCGTGAATGTAATCCCATGATGACCATCGGTACCAATGTTATAGAAAATTGTCTTGCAGAAGTTATTGTCTTGTTACAACAGGTAGCAGAAACCGCTGGCTACAGTGAACAACGCGCCCTGCAAAAAGAAATCAGAGCTCTGATGCAGAGACAGCAGTTAGAGCTGACTGGTGGTGAAATTGGTCGTGTCACTGTGAGTGATTCAAACCCTATTGCGATACCCCCCAGGAGTGAGATGTTAATATGGTGTTGGGCAGCCATAGGCCTCCGGGGAAAGGACTACCAGGCCCTGGTAGAACCCGTGTATTCAGACAATAGGCCTACTCTCCTGACAGCTAGGGGGGTGGTCGACGTCCGCCAGGGGAGGGTGCCCGTACGTGTCCTTAATTGTGGGGAGGAAGATGTCCACCTCACCAAGTATGCCACGCTTGCCAAACCGTTTGATGTCAATAATAGTGTGATACAGACACCTGGACCCTTGGCCCCGTCTAACCTGGCGGAGGACAACGGTTCTGCGGGGTACTCGAAAGATTGGTGTCGGGAATTGCATGTGGGCACTGACTCCACCCCATCCCGTCAGAAACAGGGGGCCTACGGGGTGGTTCACGAGTACGAGCGGGTATTTAGTAAACACCCCTTAGATTTTGGACAGGTGAAAGGGATCCAACATCATATCCCCACGGGAGATCACCGGCCCATAAAAGAGAGATACCGCCCTGTACCCCCAGCTCATTACCAGTGTGCCAAGGACATGTTGCGAGAAATGAAGGAGGCTGGGGTGGTGAGAGACAGTTGTAGCCCCTGGGCAGCTCCATTAGTCCTTGTTAAAAAGAAAGATGGCACAATGAGGATGTGCGTTGATTACAGGCAGTTGAATCGCATTACACATAAGGATGCATACCCACTGCCCAGGATAGAGGAGTCTTTGGCTGCCTTAAAATCTGCTAACTACTTCTCTACCTTAGATCTCACCAGTGGGTACTGGCAGGTTCCCGTGGCGGAGGCGGACAAAGAGAAGACGGCCTTCACGACACCGATGGGTCTCTGCGAATTCAACTACATGCCCTTCGGATTGTGCAATGCCCCGGGGACGTTCCAGAGGATGATGGAGTGCTGTCTGGGGCACAAGAACTTTGAAACCGTACTGCTGTATTTGGATGATGTCATTGTCTTCTCTAAGACCTACGAAGACCATCTGAAACACCTGGCTGAGATGTTTGAAGTCCTGTCCAACTTTGGCTTAAAGGTGAAACCGTCCAAATGTCATCTGCTGAAACCCAAAGTGCAGTACCTGGGCCATGTGGTGAGCGCTGAAGGAGTGGCCCCAGACCCCGACAAGGACACTGTGATCCAGGACTGGCCGAAGCCCAGCAACCTCCACGAAGTCCGGCAGTTCCTCGGGCTGGTAGGCTATTACCGGAGGTTCATTAAGGACTTCACCAAGAAGGCCGCGCCCTTGCAAGACCTGTTGGTGGGCCAATCAAAGAAGACCAAGGGGAAGAACACCCCATTTGATTGGAACGAGGGGCTGGAAGGATCCTTCACTTGCTTGAAGTCGGCACTGACGGGAGAAGAGGTACTGGCCTACCCTGAATACGACCAACCGTTTGTGCTGTATACGGATGCCAGCAATGTAGGATTGGGAGCCGTGCTGTCCCAGGTCCAGAAAGGCAAGGAGAGGGTAATCGCTTACGCCAGCAGGAAACTTCATCCCACGGAAAGGAACCCTGACAACTACAGTTCCTTTAAGCTGGAATTCCTTGCCATCGTCTGGGCAGTGACAGGGAGGTTCAAACACTACCTGGCCTCGGCGAAATTCACCGTCTTCACGGATAACAATCCGCTGACGCACTTGGATACCGCCAAACTCGGGGCCTTGGAACAGCGGTGGATGGCCCGGCTGTCCAACTACGACTTCACCATCAAGTACTGGGCAGGATGCAAGAATGCGAATGCCGATGCCTTGTCTCGAATGCCCAATTTGCCATAAACGGGGGAGGACCCGGAGGCACTTGAAGAGGTAGAGCTGCCTGGATTCCATCGCCCCAAAGCCGCTCAGTACTCCCATCATGTGAAGAATAGGCACAAGAACCAACAGGATGCCACGCTGAATCCCCTGCCCCATCACGGATGGGCGGAGACCCAGGATGGTGACCCCGCGGTCCGTCGGGTGAAAGAGCTCCTGACGCAGGCAGGGTTGCATCCCGGCTCCGAGACCTGCAGGAGACACGACAGCTGTGGAAGGGGAGAAGCAAACTTTTTATCCATGATGGCAAGCTGTGCCGGAGGAGCATCGACCCACGTACTCACGAATTGGTATGGCAGATAGTGGTGCCAAGGCGAGATGCGCCCATGGTTCTGGGAGCCTACCACGATGGAGCCGGACACTTCGGATGGAGGAAGCTAGAGAGGCTACTCCGAGGGAGGTTCTATTGGATTGGCATGAAGAGAGCCATTGAGAAGTGGTGTCGGGAGTGCGGTCCATGTAGCCTACGCAGGAAGGACCGTGGCAGCCAACGGGCTCCCCTGCGGCCTATCATCACCAAACGGCCGCTCGAACTGGTCGCGCTGGATCATGTGAAGCTGACACCTAGCCGGTCAGGCTATGTCTATGCTCTTACCATCGTAGATCACTACTCCAGATTTTTGGTGGTTGTACCTGTCAAGGATCTAACGGCCAGGACGGCCGCTAAGGCCTTCCAGCAGTACTTTTTTAGGCCCCATGGCTACCCGGAGAAGGTACTGACCGATCAGGGACCAGCATTCGAAGCAGAAGTGTTCCAAGAGTTCTGCCAACTGTACGGGTGTAAGAAGATCAGAACCACACCGTACCATCCTCAAACCAATAGGGTGTGCGAAAAGATGAACCAAGTGGTGATCGACTTACTAAAGACCTTGCCCGTAGAGGAACGGAACCTGTGGCCAACAAAGTTGCCTGACTTGGTGGACATATACAATCACATCCCAGTAAATTCCACCAACTGCACTCCAGCGTACCTGATGCAAGGAAGGTCTAGCAAGTTACCCGTTGATCTGGACATGGGGGTCCTAACCCCCGAAGATACCTCGCCGGATGCCGATTGGGATACAGAGGGGCAGCAAAGGTACCGCAAGGTACAGGAGTGAGTGGAAAGAAGCCTCGCTCAGGCCAGGCAAAAACAGGAAAGGGACTACAACCAGCATGCTCCTGCAATTCCCTTGCCACCTGGTGAGCAAGTACTCAAGCAGAAGAGGAGGCTACACAAGCTTGACGACCAATGGGAAGCGGAACCGTATACCATCCTGCCGTCTGATTTCGACAATACTAAGGTCTGTCTCATCAGCAAAGATGGGGGAGAAACCTCAACGGTCATATCCAGAGACCACCTTAAAGTATGCCCTGATAATTTGAGAGAGAGGGAAACCGATCCAAGAACCTCCCCACCTGTAGAAGAGAAGATGATACACACTGTTCTTGGCGATTTTCCCCAGTCCTGGACTCAGATAAATCAGGCCATCGTGGTACCTGTCCTAACGTTCCATCAACCGGATCCACTAGAACTAACGGTGGTGCCAAATCGTCCGGACCTGCAACCTCAGCAGATCCCGCCCGAGGAAGCCATGCCAATTGTTGAACCGGCAAGTCCTCCCTCTGCTATTGGCGAACCTGCCGTACCCACTGTTGGTAACAGCAGCTCTGAGAGCTCCAGCCTGCCAGTGCTACCCAGACTCACTAGAAGCGTAGCTAGAAGACAGTGCACTACACCAGCGGTAGCAAGCATAGCGGGCCCTGTTAGGCCAATAGCAACCCCTGCGCTGTGAAGGTCCACACGCAGCACTCAGAATCAAACTCCCCTCCGCTACAAAACTTGGAGGTATTAATGAGGGCTGCTATTCAGTTGAAAATGTTTGTGTGCATATCTTTTGTTACAGGTTTTAAAATGGACAACGGAGTAATGGACAGTGATTGCTCCAAAAACTTCTAGAAGGGGACCCCTTTGTTTACCCGGGGTCCCCGCTGTTTCAACCACTGAACTGAGAGTCATAAACTGTGCATGACCTAACTTTCACAACGTTCAAGAGTCCTCACCTCCCATAAAGGGAAGCACTGTTATGTTTAATTGTTTATGATATTTCAAAATTTTGTGTGTTTTCTGTTAACATGTATTGTTGTTCTTGTTTTCCCAGTCCGGGAGTACTGGATTTAGCCGGGGGGGAGTGCAGCGCCCCAAAATCCTGGTCGTTGCAGTAATGTCGCTCTGCCACTAAGGGGAGTGATGTTACGTCTGATTGCACTAAAGGAGTTCACCTGACCAGGTAACACTCACACTACACTTCACACTCCGGCCACCAGGGGGAGTGGTTCTATCTAGTAGGCCACTCCTCACACTCTGGTACAACTGGGGGTTGGACAGGAAGACAGGGAGAAGTAACTGGGAAGAGCTAGAGAGAGGACCTGTCAGGGATGGGATCCTGACAGATTCCTAAGGAAGGACAAAAGGTGAGAAAACGGGAATACAGCAAAGAGGCGATAGGACCAGAAGGAGTCGTGCTGTAAGATCGAGGCAACATCCTTCTGAGGCGCAAGCAGTCGGTGGCCGGAACGCCGAGAAAGTAAGAGACTTTAAGCATTACTTCAAACCACGGCAGGTCAGCCAATTATAGGTTGGCTGTCTCACTAAAACACCTAAGCAGACAACGGAGGCAGCTGTGGGAGAGGGGCGACTCTAGGGTCCCGGAAGAACTCCAGGCCTACCCCGTCATATGGGTGCATCCTAACCATATCATCTGGGGGACGGAGAGAACGAACATCAGAGACAGACAGAATAAGTTGTGAGGACTATCCTGGGGTGCTCAGCAGGGAAGGACTACAACACACAGGCGCAAGAAGGTAGACACTGATTCCCACCTGCAAAGGGAACTCCGCATGTGCCATTGGACCGGCCAGTCTCAGCCAGCCCGGTTAACAGTGCTCTGGATTGGGTACCTCCAAACCTGCAGTAAAAAGGTAAAGAGACTGCAACCTGGTGTCCTTGTTATTTACTGCGACCGGCACCACACCACAACAGCATCACTCTCCACCTTCATTGGACGCCCCTCAGCAGGGTCACGGGCCGGGTCTAGGCACCGTGACAACCCCAGAACTGAGACAGAGAGGCCCGGTACCGGGTACCCCTCGGCCCTGCGGCAGTGGGGGCGCTCCAACTCCCCCTTACCAGGTGGAGTTAGAGGCCTTCCCTCTAGCACTGTGGTGTAGTCTCTTGCTGCCTCAATCATCTCACAAGGTCCTCCCATTCTCATTGTCCTCCAGGTTGGTGGGACACTACCCGTATGACAGGTAGCTGGAGCCTTTTTACAGGGTCTCTATATTGACTCGGGCTCTATGCGCTACTGTGTACTCAGGTTTCAATGTTGGACAGGTGACTTGTAATCCAGGTGTCCTGCCGGTTTCTGCTGTGAGACATAGAGTCCTTCACAACCCCGGTCTTCCAGCTACCGGTATCTGCGCTCAGTAGGGAGGTAGCTCAGTCGCAGCTAACCCCCCAGTTCTTCACTCTCCTGCGCTTCATTTCCCCTACATGCTCTCTACAGCTTGTTCTGCTTTCTTTTCTGTCTCTTTCCAGGAGCTGCAGCATGCCCGCGGCTGCATCGCCCCTCTCATCCCTTCTACCTCAGACTGCTCCAGCCTGCTGTCTGGCACTCACTAACTATCTTCCCCTCCAGACCAGAATATATATAGGGGAGCCACCCATAAGCTGGATCAGAGCTTCCCCTTCTGGCCTGGAGTATGAACATGCTGCATGCTTGTGATTACATGCTAAAAGAGATCCTTCCTCACTTCCGAGCATGACATCACTCTCCCCATGGTGAAAGCAATGCCACTGTAACAACCAGAAACTTGGGGTGTTACACTGCCCCCCACCTCTAGTTAAATCCGGTACTCCCGGACTGGGAAAACAAAAGCAACAATAAATTGGTTAGAAGACATAAGCAAAAATATTTTTGAAATATGCATAAAACAGGTTAAACTTTGACTTCCCTATATGGGACGTAATAATGCTTTAAACGTTACAATCTTTAATATAAGATATAAATAACTTTTCAAAAATAGAACTTTCTATTACATTAAATATGAAATATTAAATATGAAACGAAAATCACGCTTTACTAGTATACTATCTTTAGCAACATCAATACTGACACTTAGTGATGAGCGAGTATACTCGTTGCTCGAGATTTCCCCGAGCATGCTCGGGGGATCTCCGAGTATTTGTGTGCTCGGAGATTTAGTTTTTGTTGACGCAGCTGCATGATTTACAGCTGCTAGCCAGCATAAGTACATGTGGGGGTTGCTTGGTTGCTAGGGAATCACCACATGTAATCAAGCTGGCTAACAGATGTAAATTATTCATCTGCGGCGATGAAAACTAAATCTCCGAGCACTAAAAAATACTCGGAGGACACCCGAGCATGCTCGGGAAATCTCGAGTAATGAGTATACTCGCTCATCACTACTAACACTTCTTCCGATACTGTGCAAAAACATTAGCTCCTCTACAACTATACGAAACTCTCTCTGCAACACTCACTATCATTTGTGCATACCTTAACTATCTAGCATATAAAATACAATACCGGCTCACTTCTCTAACATTATCAAACGCTATCACTTTAATAAAGTGCAACAAAATCAACATTCTTCTATTCTGAGGTAGTGCATTTAAACAATATTCAAGTCATTCAATAACATTATAACAGCAGCAACGATCGGGGGACCCATCACAAACCCCTAACGCAGGCTCTGGGCAGGCAACAAGGCGTTACATCCAGACCTGGTCTTCAGCCACGCTAGACGGTTTTCTTTAGGTCACTTAAAGACAAACGAACTTTGTAGTGCAAAACAATGATTAACAGTACCTTTAGTGATTATTGTATGCAGTGGGATGTAATCCAAAAAGAATTAGATGTATTGAGCAATTGGACTAAAACTTAGCTTTTAATAAATAATCCTAAAAAAGACAAACTATCGTGATGCCTTCACCAAGTGATGTACAAACAAGGGAAAATACAAAACAAAGAGGGGCTTGCGCCCACTCTTGTGGACACAAAGGGGTACGTAGGAAATACCTAATACGCCTGTGCTGGTCTGTTATCTCAAAGCAGACCCAGCGCACATATAGTTCTTGCTTCAAGGATGATACGCCAATATTCAAAAAATAGCGGGGGGAAAAAAAAAAAAGGTATCTATGCTGTCCGCTTAATGATGCATATAGGTTATCTATGCCAAATTAGCCTTAGTTGCATAAACCAATGTCAAGATACCACATACAAATGTGTAATGTCACCTTCCACTATTCAAACTGGATACGTATCCAAACCAAATTAAATCAGCATATAAATATAGCATATATACTGAGGAAGTGGCACTGGTGGCCACGAAACGTGCGTTGGGGACCATCGCCCGACCGCCCCCTCCTACCTCTGTATAGTGGTAAGTGCTAGCACCCTCTTTCCACCACCATACTTAATGGCATTACTATAGAATCCCACTGTTTTGGGGTGACCTTGGTTGGATAGTGTAGGTGCTTTTCCTTATGCATACCATTACAAGGGTATTTACATCTGGGGGAGTGGGGGGATGGGCGCTTTTCCAGCATTCCTGGGACATTCATCCTGTGCTCTAGTCATTAAATAATGTAATGTTTTGATATATATTTTTGTACTATTTATGGCAATTAAAGTTTGTTTTATAAATCATTGCTCTGAATTTTTCTCCTTTTGGCATATAAATATAGCAGCATAAAGGCCGAGAAAACACCGTCATAACAAAACCCATTCAATCATATACACATCTTCTGGGATATTCAAATGCCCTTCTCATATGTAGGGGCTCCCACATGTATTTCAATAATATTCTGTTTCAATCATTTAAGACATATGTGATCTTTTATAGTTGTTCAAGCTCAAGGACGCCTGATATTCCAAAAGCATGGTATGATCTCACCCATTTCCCTTTATGTGAGAAGGTTCCCGGCCTCCCGCGATGTATCGCTCACCATTTTCGGCGTGCGCCACACTTCCGGTCTATGTGACCTCAGTTCCGGTCTGCCCAATGGTAGAATTGCGCATGCGCAAGGCATGAAACGCATGAAGACCGTGCGATGGAGCGCAGTATTCTGTATAGGCATTATCATTACAGGCCCTCCGGAACAATACGATAATGTGAGGACATAACTGTTATAGGCGCACAAATATTGCAAAAAGAGTGTAGATGGATTTTCTATCTGAGAACTACACAACCACATGGATTGAATGAGCAATTATCATATGGCTATTTTTTATAACATATCTAGGTGCACCTATACGTATGCCTTTGCTCAACAATCAGTGACTTGGCTCCATCATCCCCCCTCCCCCCTCTGTAATTATAGGGTCTAATAGGGACAGTATATGGACAGCCGCCGAGGATTGGGGGCGCCACAATGCCCAGGGTCCTTAGGGTGCCAACCCCCGCGATAGGTAGGTCACCAGTAATGTAGCACTGCAGCGTAGTTGTTAACAGGCACCTCCATATTAAGCTACACAAACATTCTCCTCTGTCTCATACCCCCTAGGAATACCTTTAATAAGTGTAATTTACACAAAAGAACTAAGTTTGGTCATATATATTTCAAATATAGTCTATACATCCCTCTGTTTTGTATGCATCCCTCTTTATCTTTCTAATGTAGGGATCAATAGGGATAGTTAGTTAGGGACAGTCTTCGTTGAGTGGGGGCGCCATCTGCGCAGGGTCTTAGGGTGCCAACCTCCACGTAGGTAGGGTCCCAGCAGTACAGTTTTCCTTATAGGGTATGCAGGCTTCCGAAGGTCTGTGGTGTTCCCTATGATAAATTGTGACTGACATACCAATCAGCCAGTATATCTGCATATTCTTGATAATTTTTGCCTTCTCCCTCTCTGGCTTCTTTTTATCCCATTAATGATGTTGGTATGTGCGTGATACCGGAGTAAATCCGGACCATAACTTATGGATAAACGGAGCAATACTGTGTAAACATAATTTAGGTTGTCTCCGTTTTCATATGGTTGCTTGATGCTCTCATATGTGCAACATTGCACTTTTTAAATAGCCTTTTAGGCGATATCCCCCCCAGACCACATTTCTGGAGAGGTGCGCCTATACCAGTAATGTGCTCACATTATCATATTGTTCCGGAGGGCCTGTAATGATAATGCCTATACAGAATATTGCGCTCCATCGCACGGTCTTCATGCGTTCCATGCCTTGCGCATCGGGCAGACCGGAACTGAGGTCACATGGACCGGAAGTGTGGCGCACGCCGAGAATGGTAAGCGATACATCGCGGTCCGGTTCTTCTATATATAAAGGAGACACAAGCGGGCGTCAGGTAACGCAGCCTTGCAGGTACCCCTGTCACTCCCCTGATGAGTCCTTGATAGGACGAAATGCGTCGGGAGACTCTATCTGACACTGGGAGGCCGGGAACCCTTCTCACATAAAGGGAAATGGGTGAGATCATACCATGCTATTAGAATATCAGGCGTCCTTGAGCTTGAACAACTATGAAAGATCACATATGTCTTAAATGATTGAAACAGAATATTATTGAAATACATGTGAGAGCCCCTACATATGAGAAGGGCATTTGAATATCCCAGAAGATGTGTATATGATTGAATGGGTTTCGTCATGACGGTGTTTTCTCGGCCTTTATGCTGCTATATTTATATGCTGATTTAATTTGGTTTGGATACATATCCAGTTTGAATAGTCGAAGGTGACATTACACATTTGTATGTGGTATCTTGACATTTGTTTATGCAACTAAGGCTAATTTGGCATAGATAACCTATATATGCATCATTAAGCTGACATAGCATAGATACCTTTTTTTTTTCCCGCTATTTTTTGAATACAGGCGTATCTTCCTTGAAGCAAGAACTATATGCGCGCTGGGTCTGCTTTGAGATAACAGACCAGCACAGGCGTATTAGTTATTTCCTACGTACCCTTTTGTGTCCAAAAGAGTGGGCGCAAGCCCCTCTTTGTTTTGTATTTTCCCTTGTTTGTATATCACTTGGTGAAGGCATCACGATAGTTTGTCTTTTTTAGGATTATTTATTAAAAGCTAAGTTTTAGTCCAATTGCTCAATACACCTTTAGTGGTTACTTGTAAAACCAGTAGAAAGCACATGAAAAAAGGGCCAACTATTTACAGGAAAGTTTGTGGACCATTCACTGTCCATGGCCAGGTTAAACAAACTTTTAAGCTTTAACAATTATAACAGTCATTAATTACTGGAACATTTAGGAACTGTCTATTTCTTCTGCCAGGGTTGCTCTTGACGGCTGCTACTCCCTGACCGGGAAAACTCAGGATCATATCTTTCCACTGGTAAGGCATACCAGGGTCTACTGGCTGCTTCCACCACTGGTATCTGGGTGGACTGGTGGCATTTGGTAACTGGCCTGGCCTGCGGCTGCTCCTGCGGGGACTGACATTACAGCCTTGCATGGGTGCTTTGACTGTTGCTGCACTGGTATGCACTTTCTGCAGTTCAGAGTGTACCACCCTTTGTCGCTGATATGGCGGGTATATGTCACTCTGTCACTGGGGTACAGGTCCCTGTCAGGTTGTCCTTCCATTGAGATTAAATGTCTCTCTGGTTAATGAAGATTTTGTTTATCATCCCCATTTCCTTAATGAAGCCCCAGTCTCGCTTTGGTTGAAGACCACTACTTCTCCCTGTCGCAGTGGTCCCCTTTCTGCCTGAGAAATCTTGCGAGTTCAAGCCTTGGCCTCTAAGTTCCTCTCCTCAAAGGATGCCTGTCAGGCCAGGGATTGCTTTGTCTCTTTCTCCTCCCGCCATCTGCAATGCTCCCGCCAGGTTATAATGGGGATTTCAACTTGGAGCGCTATCATGTCCTCCTCCGCGGGTCCCTCTTCGAACACCATGGGTTAAGTATAGTTAACCTGGGGCCCACAAGTAGGAATTAGCGAGGCTGCCATCTGACCCAAGCTGCCGTCTCCTCGGTCCTGGTATAGCTGACGATCTATTCCTCCGGGCCTCGACGTCGGCAGAGTGCCCACCAGGGTGTCGTCTGGTGCAGCGGTTGCAGCGGGACTTGGCGCCGGGGTACCGTCGGCATACGATGACATTTCACCGAGGGACCCAAAACCCTCGTCATGTGTGTACAGCAGTGGGGGTGACTCGGGCCTAGCTGTTGGGCCTTCCGCTGCCGGGGTCAAGGTCATACCCCTTACCTTTTCTTCCGGAGTGCTAAATCTTCTTTACCACTCTGGGTCGGACAAGGTTGCTGGCGGTCGTCCGGTAAGGTTCCCGAGGAAGGCCTCCTTTCACCCGGCCACAGTTTCCAGCTGCATCTGCACAAGTTGTCTGGTATGTTCTTCCACTTCTCTCCGCAGGAGGTCTGGATTCAATGTCGGTGGCTGGTTCAGTTCTTGTGGGTCCCAGCTGGGGTGTCCTCCTGATCCACCCCACGCTCCGATGCTCGCTCACCTCCCTCTGCCATGCTGCTTTCTGGCACTTCCTCCTCGGACTGGTTTTCCATGGTTTCACTACACCATGCTTATCTTCGTGGGCGGTTCCTCTTCTTCTTCCCACCATCCCAGACAAGGAGGCGGACTTCTCCCATTGATGGGCATACTTCTCTCACATAGTAGTATTGGTGAGGGGTGACCATGGCCCTCGTGCCATTTCTCCAGGCTCCACCCACGACAACACGCCCTTCTCCTCCTGCACGCCACATGGTGCTAATGGCACCAGTTTTGGCGGCAATTAACAATTTAACAGTCTCTCAATAAAACACAGTTTCTTAGGCACACAAGACCCAGTTCACTGGGTCGGTCCATCCTGTTCATGATGCCAAAGTTGGAACGCCCGCCAGGGCCGTGGGGTACTCGATACCGGGTCCAGTACTTAAAGGGGATGTGTCACAACGGTGGCAACCTGATCCATAGCCCTGGGTGCCCAAGTAAAAGGGATAGTCTTTAAAAGGATTTGTGAAGTAATAGAAGTTTGTGATGCCACCTGTGGTACTCGGTCAGGGGTGACCGACGCTGCCTAAAGGGGTCCTCTTGGGTGATGTTAAGGCAGCTGGGATGGTATTGCTTCCCACAGGTGAAGATGGGTCCCCAGGGCTCCCGGTGAATAGATAAAGATGGTGGGTTGGGAATCAAGAAATGGAGGACACAGGTTTGCAGTCTCATTACCTGGTTTACTGATGAATTCAGGCAGCCACAGTCCCAGGGTACTAGATCACGGATACAGCTGTGGTCCGGCCGGCTTGGAAGCGAGTTGGGAGTCCCCCTTACAAGGTGGGGTTAGAAGCCTTCCCTCTAGCCCTGTGGTGTAGTCCCTTGCTGCATTAAGCCTCTCACAAGGTCCTCACTGTTACGGATCTGCAACACAGAACTAAGGTAGAAGGGGGGAAACTGACCCTGTACTATGACTAGGCTGAAACCCTACGATGGAGTGGGCAACCCATTTCTTGCGAATAGACCCACCGACGATCCTAGGTTAATCTCAAGCGAAGACCTATAGATAAGGGGAAGGGGTTCCCTAAAAGAACTGAGGACTGGGTACTAAAACCGAGTCACCTCCTAATAGAAAACACAGAGAAGGCTGCAGAAACCAATAGAAAACTGAAATTAAGGCTAGCAGAACCAGAGGTACCAGCACTGCACAAATAACACACACAGAAGACAAAGCAAAGCACCAAGCTAGAGCTCAAGCAGATTAACACTTTTGTCCAGCAAGGACTGGGAGGCAGGTGCTGGTTAACCCCTTCACCCCGAAGCCTGTTTTCACCTAAGTGACAGGGCCAATTTTTACAATTCTGACCACTGTCACTTTATGAGGTCATAACTCTGAAACGCTTCAACGGATCCTGGTGATTCTGACACTGTTTTCTCGTGACATATTGTACTTTATGATAGTGGTAAAACTTCTTTGATACGACTTGCATTTATTTGTGAAAAAAACAGAAATTTTTAGAAAATTATGAAAATTTAGCAATTTTCACATTTTTCGTTTTTTTATGCCCTTAAATTAGAGAGTTATATCACATAATATAGTTAATAAACAACATTTCCCACATGTCTGCTTTACATCAGCACAATTTTGGAAACATAATTTTTTTTTTGTAAGGGAGTTATAAGGGTTAAAAGTTGACCAGCGATTTCTCATTTTTGCAACAAATTTAGCAAAACCATTTTTTTTACGGACCACCTCACACTTGAAGTGACTTTGAGGGGTCTATGTGACAGAAAATACCCAAAAGTGACACCATTCTAAAAACTGCACCCCTCAAGGTACTCAAAACCACATTAAAAACCCTTCAGGTGCTTCACAGGAATTTTTGGAATGTTTAATAAAAAACTGAACATTTAACTTTTTTTTCACAAAATTTTTACTTCAGATCCAATTTGTTTTATCTTACCAAGGGTAACAGGAGAAATTGGACCACAAAAGTCATTGTACAATTTGTTCTGAGTACGCCGATACCCCACATGTTGGGGTAAACCAATGTTTGGGCACATGGCAGAGCTCGGAAGGGAAGGAGCGCCATTTGACTTTTCAATGCAAGATTTGCTGGAATTGAGATCGGAACCCATGTCACGATTGGAGAGCCCCTGACGTGCCTAAACAGTGGAAACCCCCACAAGTGACACCATTTTGGAAAGTAGACCCCCTAAGGAACTTATCTAGATGTGTGGTGAGCACTTTGAACCTCCAAGTGCTTCACAGAAGTTTATAATGTAGAGCCATAAAAAAAATGTCATATTAATTTTCACAAAAAATGATATTTTTGCCCCAAATTTTTTATTTTCCCAAGGGTAACAGGATAAATTGGACCCTAAAAGTTGTTGTGCAATTTGTCCTGAGTACGCCGATACCCCACATGTTGGGGTAAACCAATGTTTGGGCACATGGTAGAGCTCGGAAGGGAAGGAGGGCCATTTGACTTTTCAATGCAAAATTGGCTGGAATTGAGATGGAAACCCATGTCGCGTTTGGAGAGCCCCTGACGTGCCTAAACAGTAGAAACCCCCCACAAGTGACCCCATTTTGGAAAGAAGACCCCTAAGGAACTTATCTAGATGTGTGGTGAGCACTTTTAACCCCCAATTGTTTCACTAAAGTTTAGAATGTAGCGCCGTGAAAATTAAAAAAATCATTTTTTCTTTCCACAAAATTATGTTTAAACAAAAAATGCGTCAGTAAAAAATATCACATTAAATGGCGACTCATATACAAGATAAATAGCATAAAAGGAGAATAAAGAGTCATAACTGGCCAATAGATATACCCAAAAGCTTCTTTTTATTAACAAAATTCAATCATATAAATATTAATATACCATATCTTAATGAATGCTAGATCATAAAAGTATTTTAGTGACTGTATCCATAATACATCAAAAGGAGTCCAGATACTTGGACAGGACAAAAGTAAGCAGATTCAATTAACTTAAATAATGTATGTACACACAAAAAATGGGTAAGGCTATCTGGAGACATGGATTAGATCCAAGTCATATGCTAATGTGCTAAGAGTCACCACATGTCCACAGAAGGCCATCAAAAGCATAACGATTAACATACATAGAATTTAGTTTTAAGTTAGATTACCCATATGTGTCAAAAAGTCCTGCAAGTCCTGGGCTCCGTTCCCCAACGCGCGTTTCGCGTGCAGTCTCTCTCGCTTCCTCAGGGGGCGTGGTTAACAGGGATCTCAGTTCCGTTTAAATAGTCTTTATATCCGATCATGTGATGGCGTGACGACAACGTAGTGCGCATGCGTGAATAGCCGGTACGTCCCCAAGCTGCGTTGCAAGCCTCACTCCCAGGCCGGTCCCAGTCACGTGAGCGGGCCAGCGCCACGCCCACATCACGCGACCAAGGAACGTTGCCAGGGAGAAGGGGAGACGCAGCTGGTTCTATAATCCAGCGTACAAAAGTAAAGTGACAGTGCCAAAGTGCATGATGTGCCAGGTAAGGTAAACACTTAATCCGATTAGTGCAACGTTATATAGTGCTGGAAAAGAAAAAGTATCCGATCAGTATCCGATCGCTATATCCATGTGAATAACTTAATGTTACGTGGACCCTAAATGAATGAAAGTGAATAAATTATACTAGTGCACTCCCGGCCTGGGAGTGAGGCTTGCAACGCAGCTTGGGGACGTACCGGCTATTCACGCATGCGCACTACGTTGTCGTCACGCCATCACATGATCGGATATAAAGACTATTTAAACGGAACTGAGATCCCTGTTAACCACGCCCCCTGAGGAAGCGAGAGAGACTGCACGCGAAACGCGCGTTGGGGAACGGAGCCCAGGACTTGCAGGACTTTTTGACACATATGGGTAATCTAACTTAAAACTAAATTCTATGTATGTTAATCGTTATGCTTTTGATGGCCTTCTGTGGACATGTGGTGATTCTTAGCACATTAGCATATGACTTGGATCTAATCCATGTCTCCAGATAGCCTTACCCATTTTTTGTGTGTACATACATTATTTAAGTTAATTGAATCTGCTTACTTTTGTCCTGTCCAAGTATCTGGACTCCTTTTGATGTATTATGGATACAGTCACTAAAATACTTTTATGATCTAGCATTCATTAAGATATGGTATATTAATATTTATATGATTGAATTTTGTTAATAAAAAGAAGCTTTTGGGTATATCTATTGGCCAGTTATGACTCTTTATTCTCCTTTTATGCTAAAATTATGTTTAAGCCCGCAATTTTTTTCCCCCAAGGGTAACAGGAGAAATTGGACCACAAAAGTTATTGTCCAATTTGTCCTGAGTACGCTGATACCCCATACATGGGGGGAAACCACTGTTTGGGCGCAAGGCAGAGCTCGGAAGGGAAGGAGCGCCGTTTGAAATGCAGATTTAGATGGATTGGTCTGCAGGCGTCATGTTGCATTTGCAGAGTCCCCGATGTACCTAAACAGAAGAAACCCCCCACAAGTGACCCCATATTGGAAACTAGACCCCCCAAGGAACTTATCTAGATGTGTTGTGAGAACTTTGAACCAACAAGTGTTTCACTACAGTTTATAACGCAGAGCCATAAAAATAAAAAATATTTTTTTTTCCACGAAAATTATATTTTAGCCCCGACATTTTTTTTCCCAAGGGTAACAGGAGAAAATGGACCACAAAAGTTGTTGTCCAATTTGTGCTGAGTACGCTGATACCCCATATATGGGGGGAATCACTGTTTGGGCGCACGGCAGAGCTCGGAAGGGAAGGTGTTATGATCTGGTGACCTTGGAGCCGCATGAAACTTTCTCTGGAGACGGTGGAACCTGTACTGACCGCAATCCTGAACTAACACCGCAACTAGAAGTAGCCGTGGGGTGTGCCTAACACTCCCTAGACGCCTCGACACAGCCGGAGGACTAAATACCCCTATAGATGGAAATGGGAATGCTATCTTGCCTCAGAGCAGACCCCCAAAGGATAGGCAGCCCCCCACAAATAATGACTATGAGTAGGAGAAGAATAGACACACGCAGGTAGAAAACAGGATTTAGCAGAAGAGGCCACTCTAGCTAAATAGGAAAGGATAGGACAGATAACTAGGCGGTCAGTATTAAAACCCTTCCAAAAATATCCACAGCAGATAATACAAAAAGTTCCACAATCTAACTAAAGACATGGAATGTATATCTTCCACTCCAGAGAATCCAGCGAGACTGAGAAAATACTGACACAATCTAAGCTGGACAAGAAAACACAAAGAATAGCACTGAATTGTGAAGCACACAACATGTGTGCCACAGGGAAAAAGAACCAGAGACTTATCTTTGCTGATTTGGCAGAAAGGCAGGAGGAACCAGGCAGAGGTCCTACACCTCCCAACAACAATTGACAACTGGCAAGGACTAATGAATCCTGCACACCTAAATACCCCAGTCAGATCTGCAATCAGCAGATACACCTGACCAGGGCTGCAACTCAGGGGCAACTGCATTACCACCTACAACCACCGGAGGGAGCCCAAAAGCAGAATTCACAACAGTACCCCCCCCTTGAGGAGGGGTCACCGAACCCTCACCAGAGACCCCAGGCCGATCAGGACGAGCCAGATGAAAAGCATGAACCAAATCAGCAGCATGGACATCAGAAGCAAAAACCCAAGAATTATCCTCCTGGCCATAACCCTTCCATTTGACAAGGTACTGAAGCCTCCGCCTCGAAAAACGAGAATCCAAAATCTTCTCAACCACATACTCCAACTCCCCATCAACCAACACGGGGGCCGGAGGATCAACAGAGGGAACAACGGGCACCACATATTTCTGCAATAAAGATCTATGGAAGACATTATGGATAGCAAAAGAGGCTGGAAGCGCCAATCGAAAAGACACAGGATTAATAATCTCAGAAATCCTATAAGGACCAATAAACCGAGGCTTAAACTTAGGGGAAGAGACCTTCATAGGAACATGACGGGAAGACAACCAAACCAAATCCCCAACCCGAAGCCGGGAACCAACACACCGACGACGGTTAGCAAAACGTTGAGCCTCCTCCTGAGACAACACCAAATTGTCCACCACATGAGCCCAAATCTGCTGCAACCTGTCAACCACAGAATCCACACCAGGACAGTCAGAAGGCTCAACCTGCCCAGAAGAAAAACGAGGATGAAAACCAAAATTACAAAAAAAAGGCGAAACCAAAGTAGCCGAACTAGCCCGATTATTAAGGGCAAACTCGGCCAATGGCAAAAAGGCCACCCAATCATCCTGATCGGCAGACACAAAGCATCTCAAATAAGCCTCCAAAGTCTGATTAGTTCGCTCGGTCTGGCCATTTGTCTGAGGATGGAATGCAGAAGAAAAAGACAAATCAATGCCCAGCCTAGCACAAAAAGCCCGCCAAAACCTAGAAACAAACTGGGAATCTCTGTCGGACACAATATTCCATGGAATACCATGCAAACGAACCACATGCTGAAAAAACAACGGAACCAACTCTGAAGAGGAAGGCAATTTAGGCAAAGGCACCAAATGAACCATCTTAGAAAACCGGTCACAAACAACCCAGATAACCAACATCCTCTGGGAAACCGGAAGATCAGAAATAAAATCCATAGAAATATGCGTCCAGGGCCTCTCAGGGACCGGCAATGGCAAAAGTAACCCACTAGCACGGGAACAACAAGGCTTGGCCCGCGCACAAGTCCTACAGGACTGCACAAAAGAATGCACATCACGTGACAACGAAGGCCACCAAAAGGACCTACCAACCAAATCTCTGGTACCAAAAATACCAGGATGACCAGCCAACACAGAACAGTGAACCTCAGAAATCACTCTACTAGTCCATCTGTCAGGAACAAACAATTTCCCCACAGGACAGCGGTCAGGTCTATCAGCCTGAAATTCCTGAAGAACCCGCCGTAAATCAGGGGAAATGGCAGAAAGGACCACCCCTTCTTTCAGAATGCCGACCGGTTCAAGGGCCTCAGGAGAATCAGGCAAAAAACTCCTAGAAAGGGCATCAGCCTTAATATTCTTAGAAGCCGGAAGATACGAAACCACGAAATCAAAACGGGGAAAAAAACAAGGACCATCGAGCCTGTCTAGGACTCAGCCGTTTGGCAGACTCGAGGTAAATCAAATTCTTATGATCGGTCAGGACCACAATACGGTGCTTAGCTCCCTCAAGCCAATGTCGCCACTCCTCAAATGCCCACTTCATAGCCAGCAACTCCCGATTGCCGACATCATAATTGCGTTCAGCAGGCGAAAACTTGCGGGAGAAGAAGGCACACGGTTTCATCAGAGAACCAACAGAATCCCTCTGAGACAAAACGGCCCCTGCCCCAATCTCAGTAGCATCAATCTCAACCTGAAACGGAAGAGAAACATCTGGTTGGCGCAACACCGGAGAAGAAGTAAATTGGCGTTTAAGCTCCTGGAAGGCAGAGACAGCTGCAGAGGACCAATTCGCCACATCAGCACCTTTTTTCGTCAAATCAGTCAAGGGTTTAACCACGCTGGAGAAGTTAGCAATGAAACGGCGATAAAAATTTGCAAAACCCAAAAATTTCTGAAGGCTCTTCACGGATGTGGGTTGAATCCAATCATGAATGGCCTGAACCTTAACCGGATCCATCTCCATAGATGAGGGAGAAAAAATAAAGCCCAAAAAAGAAACCTTCTGCACCCCAAAGAGACACTTAGACCCCTTCACAAACAAAGCATTGTCACGAAAGATCTGAAATACCATCCTGACCTGTTCCACATGAGACTTCCAATCATCGGAAAAAATCAAAATATTGTCCAAATATACAATCAAGAATTTATCAATATAAGTCCGGAAGATATCATGCATGAAGGATTGAAAAACAGATGGAGCATTAGTGAGCCCGAATGGCATCACAAGGTATTCAAAATGGCCTTCGGGCATATTAAACGCAGTTTTCCATTCATCACCCTGCTTAATACGAACAAGATTATATGCCCCCCGAAGGTCAATCTTAGTAAACCAACTAGCCCCCTTAATCCTAGCAAACAAATCGGAAAGCAAAGGTAAAGGGTATTGAAACTTGACCGTGATCTTATTCAAGAGGCGATAATCAATACAAGGTCTCAAGGAGCCATCCTTCTTAGCAACAAAAAAAAACCTGCTCCTGACGGTGAAGAAGATGGCCGAATATGCCCTTTCTCCAAAGACTCCTTAACATAACTCCACATGGCGGTATGTTCAGGCACAGACAAGTTGAAAGGTCGACCCTTAGGAAACTTACTGCCTGGAATCAAGTCAATAGCACAATCACAGTCCCTGTGCGGTGGAAGGGAACTGGACTTGGGCTCATCGAATACATCCTGAAAATCAGACAAAAACTCTGGAATTTCAGAAGAGGAAGGAGAGGAGATTGACATCAAAGGAACATCATTATGAACCCCCTGACAACCCCAACTAGTCACAGACATAGATTTCCAATCCAATACAGGATTATGTACCTGCAACCACGGGAAACCCAGCACGATAACATCATGCAAATTATGCAACACCAGAAATCGACAATCTTCCTGATGGGCTGGCGTCATGTGCATGGTCACCTGTGTCCAAAACTGAGGCTTATTTTTAGCCAAAGGTGTAGCATCAATCCCCCTTAAAGGAATAGGGTTCTGCAAAGGCTGCAATGGTAAACCACAACGCCTGGCAAACTCAAAATCCATTAAGTTCAAGGCGGCGCCTGAATCCACAAACGCCATGACAGAGAATGATGACAATGAGCAAATCAAGGACACCGATAACAGAAATTTAGGTTGTACAGTACTGATGGTAGCGATCCTCTTTGTCCGCTTAGGGCAAACTGAAATGACATGAGAAGCGTCGCCACAATAGTAATACAACCCATTCTGACGTCTGAATCCTTGTCGTTACGTTCTAGACAAAATCCTATCACACTGCATTGGCTCAGGAATTGTCTCTGAGGACGACACCACAGCGCGCACAGTTCTACGCTCCCGCAAGCGCCGATCAATCTGAATGGCCAGAGACATAGAATCACTCAGACCGGAAGGCGTGGGAAACCCCACCATAACATCTTTAACGGATTCAGAAAGACCCTTTCTGAAAATTGCCACTAAAGCATCATCATTCCATTTAGTCAACACAGACCATTTTCTAAATTTCTGACAAAACAATTCTGCTGCCTCTTGACCCTGAGACAGGGCCAACAAGGTTTTCTCCGCTTGATCCACAGAATTAGGTTCATCATTGTTGTGAACTGTGTTTCTGGGCTCCCTCTGGTGGTCACTAACGGTATTGTGTTAGGCATGTCTTGTTGCAGGCCTGAGCTCCAGCTGTGTCGTTAAGCAGCGGGGGTTCCCTATTTAAGTCTCCTCTGGACTCAGTCTGTTGCCTGGCATCGTTGTATCCAGACCTATATGGTCTCCTCCGGATTCCTTTCAGTCTGTCTCATGCAAGAAAAGCTAAGTCCGTTTTGAATAATTTGGATCGTTTGCATTTTTCTGTGTTTTTGTCCAGCTTGCTTAATATTGGATTTTCTGTCTCGCTGGAAGCTCTAGGGGGCTGATATTCTCCCTCCGCACCGTCAGTCGGTGTGGGGGTTCTTGAATGTTTAGCGTGGATGTTTTTGTAGGGTTTTCTGCTGACCGCATAGTCCACTATCTATTTTCTGCCTATCTAGACTAGTGGGCCTCACTTTGCTGAATCTAGTTCATCTCTACGTTTGTGTTTTCCTCTTGCCTCACCGTTATTATTTGTTGGGGGCTTCCTTTATCTTTGGGGTTCAATTTCTCTGGAGGCAAGTGAGGTCTTATTTTCCCTCTAGGGGTAGTCAGTTCTCCGGCTGGCTCGAGACGTCTAGAACCAACGTAGGCACGTTCACCGGCTGCTTCTAGTTGTGTGTGTGTGTTAGGATCTGTTATGCGGTTAGCCCAGTTTCCACCTCCCTAGAGCAGTATTTATGTTTTTGCTATCTTGCCAGAATATCAGAGATCCTCTACCACTGGGATCATAACAGTATGCCAGGCCAAAAGAAAATGTTTATTGCATCGCAGAAGCGGGATTAAAAAGAAGTTCTGAGTGTTTTTGTTTTATTTTGTGTTGCTGCAGTTTGCCTAGCTTCTTCCATCCCCTTTTTTTCTCTGAGTGGCTGGAGCTCTGCTGCAGATATGAATGTCCAGACTCTGACTTCTAGTGTGGATCAGCTTGCTGCTAGGGTGCAAAGCATTCAGGATTTTGTTATCCATAACCCTATGTCTGAACCAAAAATACCTATTCCTGAGCCGTTTTTTGGAGATAGATTTAAGTTCCTGAATTTTAGGAATAATTGCAAATTGTTTCTGTCTCTGAAACCTCGTTCCTCTGGTGATTCCGCTCAGCAAGTTAAGATTTTTAATTCCTTCTTGCGCGGCGACCCTCAAGATTGGGCCTTCTCTCTGGCGCCAGGAGATCCTGCATTGGTGAATGTTGATGCGTTTTTCCTGGCACTTGGTTTGCTTTATGAGGAGCCTAATCTTGAAAATCAGGCTGAAAAGATGTTGCTGGCTATCTCTCAGGGTCAGGACGAAGCTGAGGTATATTGTCAAAAATTTCGGAAATGGTCCGTGTTTACTCAATGGAATGAGTGTGCACTGGCCGCAAATTTCAGAAATGGTCTTTCTGAAGCCATTAAAGATGTGATGGTGGGGTTTCCTATCCCTACAGGTCTGAATGATTCAATGGCTCTGGCCATTCAAATTGATCGACGTTTGCGGGAGCGCAAATCTGTTAATCCTTTGGCGGTGCTGTCTGAACGGTCACCTGATTCTATGCAATGTGACAGAATTCTGACCAGAGCCGAGCGACAAAATCATAGACGTCAAAATGGGTTGTGTTTCTACTGTGGTGATTCAACACATGTTATCTCAGCATGCTCTAAACGTTTAAAGAAAAAAGTTAATCCTGTCGCCATTGGTACTTTTCAGCCTAAGTTTATTTTGTCTGTGACTTTAATTTGTTCATTATCTTCTTACTCAGTTATGGCTTTTGTGGATTCTGGTGCTGCTTTAAGTCTGATGGATTTGTCATTTGCCAAGTGCTGCGGTTTTGTCCTGGAGCCTTTGGAAAATCCTATTCCTCTTAGAGGAATTGATTCTACACCATTGGCAGAGAATAAACCTCAGTATTGGACGCAAGTGACCATGTGCATGACTCCTGTACATCAGGAGGTGATTCGTTTTCTGGTACTGCATAAAATGCATGATGTTGTCGTTTTGGGTCTGCCATGGTTACAGGCCCATAATCCAGTTTTAGATTGGAAAGCTATGACTGTGTCTAGTTGGGGGTGTCAGGGGATTCATGGCGATTCTCCATTAGTGTCTATTGCTTCTTCTACTCCTTCTGGGATCCCTGAGTTTTTGTCAGACTTTCAGGATGTATTTAATGAGGCCAGGTCCAGTGCCCTTCCTCCTCATAGGGACTGTGATTGTGCTATAGATTTGATTCCTGGTAGTAAATTTCCTAAGGGACGACTCTTTAATTTATCTGTGCCAGAGCATGCCGCGATGCGGAGTTATATAAAGGAGTCTTTGGAGAAGGGACATATTCGCCCATCCTCTTCTCCTCTTGGTGCAGGATTCTTTTTTGTGGGCAAGAAAGACGGGTCTTTGAGACCTTGTATAGATTATCGTCTTCTGAATAAGATCACGGTTAAATTTCAGTATCCTTTGCCATTGTTGTCTGATTTGTTTGCTCGGATTAAGGGATCCATGTTATGGTTCTCAATGGCAAGAGAACATAGCCCAGCAAACATAAGAACTAGCTCTTGGAAGGATGGAAACTAAACTGACCATGAACTAAACCTGCCGCACAACTAACAGTAGCCGGGTAGCGTAGCCTGCGTTTTATCCCTAGACGCCCAGCGCCGGCCGGAGGACTAACTAATCCTGGCAGAGGAAAATATAGTCCTGGCTCACCTCTAGAGAAATTTCCCCGAAAGGCAGACAGAGGCCCCCACGAATATTGGCGGTGATTTTAGATGAAATGACAAACGTAGTATGAAAATAGGTTTAGCAAAATTGAGGTCCACTTACTAGATAGCAGGAAGACAGAAAGGGCACTTTCATGGTCAGCTGAAAACCCTATCAAAAAACCATCCTGAAATTACTTTAAGACTCTAGTATTAACTCATAACATCAGAGTGGCAATTTCAGATCACAAGAGCTTTCCAGACACAGAAACGAAACTACAGCTGTGAACTGGAACAAAATGCAAAAACAAACAAGGACTAAAGTCCAACTTAGCTGGGAGTTGTCTAGCAGCAGGAACATGCACAGAAAGGCTTCTGATTACAATGCTGACCGGCATGGAAGTGACAGAGGAGCAAGGCCAAATAGCGACTCCCACATCCTGATGGAAACAGGTGAACAGAAAGGATGATGCACACCAGTTCAATTCCACCAGTGGCCACCGGGGGAGCCCAAAATCCAATTTCACAACAGATCCAGTTGGTTCACCAAGATAGATCTTCGTGGTGCGTATAACCTTGTGCGCATAAAGCAGGGAGATGAATGGAAAACGGCATTTAATACGCCCGAGGGTCATTTTGAGTACCTGGTGATGCCTTTTGGATTATCTAATGCCCCTTCTGTGTTTCAGTCCTTCATGCATGACATCTTCCGGAAATATCTGGATAAATTTATGATTATTTATCTGGATGATATTTTGTTTTTTTCTGATGAATGGGAGTCCCATGTGAACCAGGTCAGGATGGTGTTTCAGGTTCTGCGGGAGAATGCTCTATTTGTGAAGGGCTCAAAATGTATCTTTGGGGTACAGAAGGTTTCTTTTTTGGGTTTTATTTTTTCCCCTTCTACTGTGGAGATGGACCCAGTCAAGGTCCGTGCCATTCATGACTGGATTCAGCCCACATCTGTTAAGAGCCTGCAGAAGTTCTTGTGCTTTGCTAATTTTTACCGTCGGTTTATCGCTAATTTTTCCAGCGTGGTTAAACCTTTGACGGATATGACCAAGAAGGGTTCTGATGTTGCTAATTGGTCTCCTGCGGCCGTGGAGGCCTTTCGGGAGCTGAAGCGTCGGTTTACTTCAGCGCCAGTCTTGTGCCAGCCGGATGTCTCTCTTCCCTTCCAGGTTGAAGTTGATGCTTCTGAGATTGGTGCAGGGGCCGTTTTGTCGCAAAAAAGTTCTGATGGCTCCGTGATGAAGCCATGCGCCTTCTTTTCTAGAAAATTTTCGCCTGCTGAGCGGAACTATGATGTTGGTAATCGGGAGTTGTTGGCTATGAAGTGGGCATTTGAGGAGTGGCGACATTGGCTCGAGGGAGCTAGACATCGTGTGGTGGTCTTGACTGATCATAAAAATCTGATTTACCTCGAGTCTGCCAAGCGCCTGAATCCTAGACAGGCTCGTTGGTCGTTGTTTTTCTCCCGTTTTGACTTTGTGGTCTCGTACCTGCCTGGTTCGAAGAACGTGAAGGCTGATGCACTTTCTAGGAGTTTTGTGCCTGACTCTCCGAGAGTCTCTGAGCCGGCTGGTATTCTCAGAGAGGGAGTGATTTTGTCTGCCATTTCCCCAGATTTGCGACGAGTGCTGCAGAAATTTCAGGCTGATAGGCCTGATCGTTGCCCACCAGAGAGACTGTTTGTCCCTGACAGATGGACCAGCAGAGTTATTTCTGAGGTTCATTCTTCGGTGTTGGCGGGACATCCTGGGATTTTCGGTACCAGAGATTTGGTGGCTAGGTCCTTTTGGTGGCCTTCCTTGTCGCGGGATGTGCGTTCTTTTGTGCAGTTCTGTGGGATTTGTGCTCGGGCTAAGCCTTGCTGTTCTCGTGCCAGTGGGTTGCTTTTGCCCTTGCCTATCCCGAAGAGGCCTTGGACGCACATTTCCATGGATTTCATTTCGGATCTTCCGGTATCACGGAAGATGTCTGTCATCTGGGTGGTGTGTGATCATTTTTCTAAAATGGTCCATTTGGTGCCCTTGCCTAAGTTGCCTTCCTCCTCTGATTTGGTTCCTTTGTTCTTTCAGAATGTGGTTCGTTTGCACGGCATCCCTGAGAATATTGTGTCTGACAGAGGATCCCAGTTTGTGTCCAGATTCTGGCGATCCTTTTGTGCTAAGATGGGTATTGATTTGTCTTTTTCGTCGGCTTTTCATCCTCAGACTAATGGCCAGACCGAGCGAACTAATCAGACGTTGGAGACTTATTTGAGATGTTTTGTTTCTGCTGATCAGGACGACTGGGTTACCTTTTTGCCGAGTTTGCCCTTAATAATCGGGCTAGTTCTGCCACTTTGGTTTCACCCTTTTTCTGCAACTCTGGTTTTCATCCTCGTTTCTCCTCGGGCCAGGTTGAACCTTCTGACTGTCCTGGGGTTGATTCTGTGGTGGATAGGTTGCAGCGGATTTGGAACCATGTGGTGGACAATTTGAAATTGTCACAAGACAAGGCCCAGCGTTTTGCCAACCGCCGCCGTGGTGTGGGTCCCCGACTTCGTGTTGGGGATTTGGTTTGGTTGTCTTCTCGGCATGTTCCTTTGAAAGTCTCCTCTCCTAAGTTCAAGCCTCGCTTTATCGGTCCTTATAAGATTTTGGAAATCCTTAACCCGGAGTCTTTTCGCTTGGACCTTCCAGCGTCATTTGCTATTCATAATGTGCTCCATAGGTCCTTGTTGCGGCGGTACGTGGTGCCTATGGTTCCTGCTGTTGAGCCTCCTGCCCCGGTTTTGGTTGAGGGCGAGTTGGAGTACGTGGTGAAGATTCTGGATTCGTATCTCTAGACGGAGACTCCAGTATTTAGTTAAGTGGAAAGGCTATGGTCAGGAGGATAATTCCTGGGTTGTCGCCTCTGATGTTCATGCGGCTGATTTGGTTCATGCCTTTCACGCTGCTCATCCTGATCGCCCTGGGGGTCTTGGTGAGGGTTCGGTGACCCCTCCTCAAGGGGGGGGTACTGTTGTGAACTGTGTTTCTGGGCTCCCTCTGGTGGTCACTAACGGTATTGTGTTAGGCATGTCTTGTTGCAGGCCTGAGCTCCAGCTGTGTCGTTAAGCAGCGGGGGTTCCCTATTTAAGTCTCCTCTGGACTCAGTCTCTTGCCTGGCATCGTTGTATCCAGACCTATATGGTCTCCTCCGGATTCCTTTCAGTCTGTCTCATGCAAGAAAAGCTAAGTCCGTTTTGAATAATTTGGATCGTTTGCATTTTTCTGTGTTTTTGTCCAGCTTGCTTAATATTGGATTTTCTGTCTCGCTGGAAGCTCTAGGGGGCTGATATTCTCCCTCCGCACCGTCAGTCGGTGTGGGGGTTCTTGAATGTTCAGCGTGGATGTTTTTGTAGGGTTTTCTGCTAACCGCATAGTCCACTATCTATTTTCTGCCTATCTAGACAAGTGGGCCTCACTTTGCTGAATCTAGTTCATCTCTACGTTTGTGTTTTCCTCTTGCCTCACCGTTATTATTTGTTGGGGGCTTCCTTTATCTTTGGGGTTCAATTTCTCTGGAGGCAAGTGAGGTCTTATTTTCCCTCTAGGGGTAGTCAGTTCTCCGGCTGGCTCGAGACGTCTAGAACCAACGTAGGCACGTTCACCGGCTGCTTCTAGTTGTGTGTGTTAGGATCTGTTATGCGGTTAGCCCAGTTTCCACCTCCCTAGAGCAGTATTTATGTTTTTGCTATCTTGCCGGAATATCAGAGATCCTCTACCACTGGGATCATAACACATCATATAATAAACCTAAAGCCGGAAAAAGGAATCTACATTAAGCAAGGCCGGATTCCCAGATTCCAGGGAAAATGCCCAGTCCTGTGGATCACCACGCAGCAGGGAGATGACAATTTTAACCTGCTGAATGGAATCACCGGAGGATCGCGGTCTCAGAGCAAAAAACAATTTACAATTATTTTTAAACCCCCAAAATTTGGACCTATCACCAAAAAACAAATCAGGAGTAGGAATCTTCGGTTCTAATGCTGGAGTCTGAACAATATAATCAGAAATACCCTGTACCCTAGCAGCAAGCTGGTCTACACGAGAAGCTAATTCCTGAACATCCATGCTGGCACAAGACTCCTCAGCCACCCATAAATAAAGAGGGAAAAAAAGACAAAACAGACTGCAGAAAAAAAAATGGCTCAACACTTTTCTTCCCTTCTTCTGAGATGCATTTAACTCATTATGGGCCAGTTGTACTGTTATGATCTGGTGACCTTGGAGCCGCATGAAACTTTCTCTGGAGACGGTGGAATCTGTACTGACCGCAATCCTGAACTAACCCTGCAACTAGAAGTAGCCGTGGGGTGTGCCTAACACTCCCTAGACACCTCGACACAGCCGGAGGAATAAATACCCCTATAGATGGAAATGGGAATGCTATCTTGCCTCAGAGCAGACCCCCAAAGGATAGGTAGCCCCCCACAAATAATGACTGTGAGTAGGAGAAGAATAGGCACACGCAGGTAGAAAACAGAGTTTAGCAGAAGAGGCCACTCTAGCTAAATAGGAAAGGATAGGACAGATAACTAGGCGGTCAGTATTAAAACCCTTCCAAAAATATCCACAGCAGATAATACAAAAAGTTCCACAACCTAACTAAAGACATGGAATGTATATTTGCCACTCCAGAGAATCCAGCAAGACTGAGAAAATACTGACACAATCTAAGCTGGACAAGAAAACACAAAGAATAGCACTGAATTGTGAAGCACACAACATGTGTGCCACAGGGAAAAAGAACCAGAGACTTATGTTTGCTGATTTGGCAGAAAGGCAGGAGGAACCAGGCAGAGGTCCTACACCTCCCAACAACAATTGACAACTGGCAAGGACTAATGAATCCTGCACGCCTAAATACCCCAGTCAGACCTGCAATCAGCAGATACACCTGACCAGGGCTGCAACTCAGGGGCAACTGCATTACCACCTACAACCACTGGAGGGAGCCCAAAAGCAGAATTCACAACAGGAAGGAGCGCCATTTGAAATGCAGACTTAGATGGATTGGTCTGCAGGCGTCATGTTGCATTTGCAGAGTCCCTGATGTACCTAAACAGTAGAAACTCCCCACAAGTGACCCCATATTGGAAACTAGACCCCCCAAGGAACTTATCTAGATGTGTTGTGAGAACTTTGAACCAACAAGTGTTTCACTACAGTTTATAACGCGGAGCCGTGAAAATAAAAAATATTTTTTTTTCCACGAAAATGATATTTTAGCCCCCACATTTTTTTTCCCAAGGGTAACAGGAGAAATTGGACCACAAAAGTTGTTGTCCAATTTGTGCAGAGTACCCTGATACCCCGTATATGGGGAGGAACCACTGTTTGGCGCACGGCAGAGCTCGGAAGGGAAGGAGCACTGTTTTACTTGTTCAAAGCAGAATTGGCTGGAATTGAGATCAGACGCCATGTCGCGTTTGGAGCGCCCCTGATGTGCCTAAACAGTGGAAACCCCCCAATTCTAACTGAAATCCTAACCCCAACCCTAACCCCAGCCCTAACCCTAGCCCTAACCCCAACCCTAACCCTAACCCTAATGGGAAAATGGAAATAAATACATTTTTTTAAATTTTATTATTTTTCCCTAACTAAGGGGGTGATGAAGGGGGGTTTGATTTACTTTTATAGTGTTTTTTTGGCTGATTTTTATGATTGGCAGCCGTCACACACTAAAAGATGCTTTTTATTGGAAAAAATAGTTTTTGCATCACCACATTTTGAGAGCTATAATTTATCCATATTTTTCCCACAGAGTCATGTGAGATCTTGTTTTTTGCGGGACGAGTTGACGTTTTTATTGGTAACATTTTCGGGCATGTGACATTTTTTGATCGCTTTTTATTCCGTTTTTTGGGAGGCGGAATGAACAAAAGCCAGCAATTCCTGAAATTCTTTTAGGGGGGCGTTTATAGCGTTCCACGTGTGGTAAAATTGATAAAGCAGCATTATTCTTCAGGTCAGTACGATTACAGCGATACCTCATTTATATTTTTTTTATGTTTTGGCGCTTTTACACAATGAAAACTATTTTATATAAAAAAAATAATTGTTTTTGCATCGCTTTATTCTGAGAGCTATAACTTTTTTATTTTTCTGCTGATGATGATGTATGGTGGCTTTTTTTTTGCGGGACAAGATGACGTTTTCAGCGGTACCATGGTTATTTATATCCGTCTTTTTGATCGCGTGCTATTCCACTTTTTGTTCGCCTGTATGATAATAAAGCGTTTTTTGCCTTTTTTTTTTTTTTTTTTTTGCGGTGTTCACTGAAGGGGTTAACTAGTGGGATAGTTTTATAGAGCGGGTCGTTATGGACGCGGCGATACCAAATATGTGTACTTTTATTGTTTTTTTTAATTTACATAAATAAATGGATTTACTGGGAAATGTTTGTTTTTTTCCTTTATTTGGGGATTTTTTTTTTTTTTTTTATACATTCTATTTTTTTTTTTTTTTACTTTCTACTATTGTCCCAGGGTGGGACATCACTGTATTACATCAGATCGTTGATCTGACAGTGTGCATAGCACTCTGTCAGATCAACGATCTGACAGGCAAGTTTAGGAAGCTTTCCGGCGCCTGCTCTCAGTAACACACAGCAGGCGCCGGCTAGCCAGGGCATTTCATGACCCGGAAGGAGTCCCACAGCCATCTTGGATCCGGGGACTCCTTCCGGATCACCGGAGCAACACGATCTCATTGCGTTGCTCTGGTGGGAGAGCGCAGGGAGCCCCCGTCCCTGCGCAATCCCCCTCTATGCCGCTGTCACTACTGACAGCGGCATCAGAGGGGTTAAATGCCCGCGATCGGCGCTAGCGCTGATCGTGGGCATTGCTGCGGGGTGTCAGCTGTCATATACAGCTGGCACCCGCACCCGATCACCGCGGTGCTCAGCGCGAGACCGCGGTGATCGGTGCGCCATTCTAGTACTGCTGCTGGCACAAATGCAGTGCCGGCAGCGCAGTACTAGTACGGCGCATGTCGCGAAGGGGTTAATAAAGAGTGATACAAACACCTGACCCAAGACAAGCCCAGCAGCAGAGGAAAAAGACAAGCAGCCAGAACTTCATAAGAAAATGGCGGATAGTCACAAACTAAACAGATTCTAACACTCACGTTCTCTATGTCCTCCAGGTTGGTAGGACACTACCCGTACGACAGGTAGCTCGAGATTTTTACAGGGCCTGTATCACGACCCGGGCTCTATTGTGTCCTCAGGTTTCAATGGTGGACAGGTGACTAGTAATCCAGCTGTCCTGCCAATTTCTACTGTGAGACGTAGAGTCCTTCACAACCCCGGTCTTCCAGCTACAGGTATCTGCGCTCAGTAGGGAGGTAGCTCAGTCACAGCTAACCCCTCCAAGTTCTTCACTCTCCTGCACTTCTCTTCCCCTATACACTCTCTACAGCTTGTTCTGCTTTCTTTTCTGTCTCTTTCCAGGAGCTGCAGCACCCTCGTGGCTACACGGCCCCTCTTGTCCCTTTGGCCTCAGACTGCTCCTGCCTGCTGTCTGGCACTCACTAACTAACTTCCCCTAAAGACCAGAATATATATATAGGGGAGCCACCCACAAGCTGGATCAGAGCTCCACCTTCTGGCTTGGAGTATGAACATGTTCCATGCTTGTGATTACCTACTAAAAGAGATCCTTCCTTGCTTCCAAGCATGACATCACTCTTCCCGTGAGGAAAGCAATGTCACTAACAACCAGGAACCTGGGGTGTTACATAATCACCCTGTATGGTTCCTTGCTCCATCTCATCGTGCTCTGCCTGCAATGCATCCTCTCTGATTGTGAGCAGAGTGCATTTCAGAACACAGAGTAGCGGGATGGTGATGCTAATTATGGTGACATCACCGCTCACCATCTTGGTGGAGTCCTCAAAGTTTTGGAGGATGGTACATATGTCTGACATCCATGTCCACTTCTGAGGTCTTATGTGTGTCTGAACTGAATACCGATGGCCTTGTTGATGCTGGTAGTCAACAACTGCCCTCTTCTGCTCACAAATCTTTTCCGACATCTGCAGAGTTCCAACGCATGGGGACATCACACACCAGTGGGTGAGCCAGAACCTGTAAACGCTGCTGAAGCACGGCAAGGGTGTAGGAAGCTGTAGCTGACTTTCTAAAATGGGCACACAGGTGGCGAACTTTGACAAGCAGATCCGGCAGCTCTTGGTTAGGTTTTGAGAAACCGCTGAACCAAGAGGTTAAGCACATGGGTCAGGCATGGTACGTGTGTGAGCTCACCTCACCTCAGAGCCGCCATCAGGTTCTGGCCAGTGTCACACATGACCATGCCTAATTGTAGGTTCAGCGGTGTCAGCCAAAGATCTACCTGCTCTTTCAGAGCTGTCCACAACTATACAGCAATGTGTGTTTGTCACCTAAGCATTTTAACTTCAGCACAGCCTGTTGCCACTTGGATGAGGCAGTGCTGCAGTGCTTCCAGCTTGTGACTGATGTGGTCATTTCAGAGATGGAGGCTGAAGAGGAGGAGGTGCAGGAGCTGTAGACTGTGGGTGCAACCCTGATTGACCTAGGGCCTGCAATCCTCGGTGTCGGGAGGATGTATTCCATCCCAAGGTCTGACTGGGTTCCGGCTTCTACTATGTTAACCTAGTGTGACGTCAGAGAGATGTACTGTCCCTGCCTACAAGCACTTGTCCACATGCCCGTGGTTAGGTGGACTTTCCCAGTAACTGCATTGTTGAGGGCACAGCTAATGTTGTGGGACACGTGCTTGTGTAATGCAGGGACGGCACACAGGGAGAAATAGTGATGGCTGGTAACTGAGTACCTTGGGATGTCCACTGCCATCAGGTTGCGGAAAGCTTCCATCTCCATGGGCCTAAAAGGCAACATTTCTGCAAGCTGTCGCGAAATGTGGGAATTTAGTAGTGTGGCCTATGGGACATTGGCTGCGTATTTGTGCATGCATTCCAAGGACTGGGGTATGGACAACTGAACGCTGTGCTGGGACAAGGACGTGGACATGCTTGCTGATGGTGGTAGCTGAGTGTGTGCAACATCAGGTGCAGGGCAGGAGACATCTACGCATGCACCATGGACAGAGGATTGGCTTGCATGCACAACAGCAAAAGAAGCAGTGGTGTCACCCGCAGACACTGTTCCTGGACCCTGGGTTTTGACCCACAAAGTCGGGTGCTTTGCTGCCATGTGCCTAATCATGCTGGTGGAGGTCAGGCTTCTAGTTTTGCTACCCCTGCTGATGCTGGCCTGGCAGGTAGTCAAAAATGGCCTTTTTGAGGTTATTGACAGAGACTTTAAAAACAGCCAGACTCGGGAAGACCTAACAGTTGGACTGGCAACTTCTGCTGCTTCTTCCTGCCTGTTGGGGTGCTCCTCCTCTCTCCCCCTGTGTGCTGCTGTCCTCACTCTGCATGTCCTCCTGCCAGCTTGGGCCAGTTACTATATCATCCACCACCTCATCTTCCACTTCCGCACTCTGGTCCTCCTCCTGACTTTCTGGCAATTGTCTCATTGTGGCACCCCAGGAGTCCGGTTGCCAAGGACAATTGGGCCACAGGACTATGTGTGGCCAGGACCTCACTTGTATATAGTTATCAACTTGGCTCAGGAATAACCAGTGGACAATGACGCATGGATTAATCATCACCAGGACTATTTTTGAGCTTTGGTTTTTGTAACTTTTATTTTTGAAATCTTGTAAATAGTTATAATTGTTCACCTGTTAACATGTTATATTTTCTCAGTCCGGGAGTACTGAATTTCACTGGGGGGGGTCCGGTTGCCACAGTGGCATTGCCTCTCTCACAGGGGGTGATGTCATGCTTAGAAGCAAGGAGGGGTTCCCTTACCAGGTAACACCAGCATCCAACACTTTTCCTACTCCAGACTGGAAGGGGGAGTTCTATCACCCGGTTTCAGGGGAGCTTCCCTATAAGTTCTGGCCTGGAGATGGAGTTACGGAGTGAGCAGAACCTGGGGAGTGGAGCTGTAACCAAGCTCACCTCAGAACTGAACGCTAGAATCTGGAAGTCAGGGAACTGCAAGCTCCCTGGCCACACCGAACACTCGGAAGCACCACTGCAGACGAAGAGCCCAGGACTGCCAGTGAAAAGGCTATGCTCGTGATAGGCTCACGCTGTGTGCCATACAGGTAAGAAGCAACACGCAAGAGAAGAACTTCAGCAGAGCTTAAAGCAGAAAGGACCTAAGAGAACAGCGCAGTAGGTTGGCCTCCAAACCCACCTGGCTAGGTGGATCCTAAGTTGCTTCTAGGCTGCCCAGACCCCATCACCAACTGTTACCTGTGCCCAGGACTGCACCTGCAACTAACAAGTAAAGGTAAAGGAAACTGCAGTTCTTGTGTCCTCTAGTCATTTTCTGCACCCTCAGTCCTGCACCCCAACGTCTACGATCCCTTACCAACTATACTGGTAGCCCTGGGGCCCCACTCCACTTGAGGGGAGCCGAACCATCCCAGCTGCGTCACCATCGGCCCCAGCAGTCCCCTTAAGCAGCGTCGGCCACTCATTGCCGAACACCACAGATGGCGTCACGTTAAATCCCCTACAAACTTTCCCTCATCATTTTTATAGGATGCCCAGGGCCATGGACTGGGTCACAGCTGCCAAGATAACCCCCCGAAGAACCATCGGACCCAGCCCGAGTACCCCACGGCCCTAGCAGGCGCTCCATCATCATCGTCCACCTCTTGGGACACTTTCCCACCGTCGCCTTCGTGTGACCGTGGATGCTCAAATATTTGAGCATCGCTACATGCGATTTCCTCTTGCCTCCCTTCAAGTGGACCGGGCGAGAGGCCCGAATCTCTAATCTCGGGTATGCACCGAATATCACAGGTGCTCGAGTGACATGATCGAGTCCCTGCCCTACATGTTTCATGCTGTTAGACACCAAAAAAAAAACATTGCAGGGAGCTGTGATACTCTATGCATATCCGAACACCCGATGCACTTGAGTAGCGGGGACTTGCGCTCAACACCAGCTGTCATATCGTCATCATTTTTTTTTACTTTTGAAAACCCCCCAATTCTAACTCCAACTCTAAAGCAGCCCCAGCCCCAACCGCAACACACCCCTAACCCTAATCTCAACCTTAACTCTAATCTCAACCCTAACCCTAACCACAACTCTAACCCCATCACAATCCTAACCCTAACCCAACCCTAACCCCAACACCACCCTAACTCCAACCCCCACCCTAAACCCTAACACAATCCCAACCCTAAAACAGCCCTAATCCTAAAACAATCCTAACCTTAACACAACCCTAACCACAGCCCTAATCCCAACCTTATCCCCAACCCTAACCCTAACCACAGCTCTTAACGCCAGCCCTAATCCCAACCCTAAGAATGGAAAAAACGACAATTTTTTTATTTTTATATTTTTCTCTAACTAACAGGGTGACAAAGGGGGTTTGATTTACTATTATTTTGATCACAATCAATAGGAAAAATTTCCTATTGTTGCTGGGTACTGGCTGGCAGATCTCAGTGGATGCATTGCGCATGTGCCCTCCATTTTCTTCCAGGGACATGACATGGAGGGTCGGGGATGCAGCAGGAGGGCTTAGGGATGGCGGAGGTACCAGGAGGGTTTGGGGGACTCCATTTCTCTCTCCTATGATATGCTACAACATATCAGAGGAGAGAGAAATTAATTGAAAATCAGACTTTTTTTTGTGATCGCCGTTATTCGGTGATAACGTGAAGCGGACCGTAGTCAAGACCCCAGTGAAGCTGGGGGGGGCGCAATACCCTTATTTCTAAGCGCCTTTAAAAAGCGGCGATGAAGAATAAGTACCCTTAACTATCTCTCCTTCAAACCACATATCCAAGCCCTTTCCACTTCCTAACAACTTCAACTCAAAAATATTTAACAAATCCGTACATTCCTCAACCAAAAATCTGCAAAAACCCTAGTCCATGCCCTCATCATCTCTCACCTTGACTACTGCAACCTCCTGCTCTGTGGCCTCCCCTCTAACACTCTCGCACCCCTCCAATCTATTCTAAACTCTGCTGCCCGACTAATCCACCTGTCCCCCCGCTATTCCCCGGCCTCTCCCCTCTGTCAATCCCTTCACTGGCTCCCCATTGCCCAGAGACTCCACTACAAAACCCTAACCATGACGTACAAAGCCATCCACAACTTGTCTCCTCCATACATCTGTGACCTCGTCTCCCGGTACTTACCTACACGCAACCTCCGATCCTCACAAGATATCCTTCTCTACTCCCCTCTTATCTCCTCTTCCCACAATCTTATACAAGATTTCTCTCGCGTTTCACCTCTACTCTGGAACCCTCTACCTCAACACATCAGACTCTCGCCTTCCATCGAAACCTTCAAAAAGAGCCTGAAGACCCACCTCTTCCGACAAGCCTACAACCTGCAGTAACCACCGATCAACCAAACCGCTGCATGACCAGCTCTATCCTCACCTACTGTATTCTCACCCATCCCTTGTAGATTGTGAGCCTTCGCGGGCAGGGTCCCCTCTCCTCCTGTACCAGTTATGACTTGTATTGTTTAAGATTATTGTACTTGTTTTTATTATGTATACCCCTCCTCACATGTAAAGTGCCATGGAATAAATGGCGCTATAACAATAAATAATAATAATAATAATAATAGCTGCCACCATTAAAAGGCGTATCAGCAGTTGTTAAGGGGTTAAAACTTTCATGGGAGTGCTTCTTTCATTAATTTGGCACTGTGAACTCTGGGAAGACTAGCATAGCATGGAGTTGTGCTTTTCCAGTCATGATGATTCGGTCCCATTCACTTAATTGCAGCATTTCTGCAGTTTCTATCACATCACAGTGGGTGGTCATAAGTGTTGCTGTGCATGGAAAAATAGTACAACCAAGTACAACCAAGCATCATTTGGGGTCTCATAGGTCAGAATATGATATTCATTAGGTGATGACATATTTTATAAATATGGCATCATTTTATGAAAGGGGAATACACCTTTAATTCATTATTCTTCTAGCAAAGTTTTACTTTAACATTCTTCTTTTTTTATTGATAGGAAATGCAGGACTCCTGAAAGAAGACAAGTAAGTACATCTATTTTAATTTTTTTCTCCCTGGAATGACACAATTTTTTACATCTTAAAGGCAATCTGTCAGTAGGGCCAACCTTCCTAAACCCTCTTCATGAGCATGTAGATCATAGAAAGCTGAAGAAAAGTATATCGGCAATCCAATGTCTTATTCCAGAAAAATCCATGTTTTTCTTATATATAAATGATCTGTTTAGAACTATGGGCCGGATATTGATCTGCATGAGAATCTGCCTTCAGAGCTAATTTTAAAAGAGAATTTTACAAGTGTGAGACATGTACTGTAAATAACACAAGAGTAGAATGGAATTTTGTCTCCTTATAAACACATTTGCTGCAGCTCTCACAGCTCTCCTGTATTAAAAGGATAGTTTGTGGATCAAATCCGCGCTGCCATAATGATACAAATTCAGATGTAATGAAAAACAGATGTCTTTGTGGTAACATCCTGATGAAGAGGTCATATAAACCTTGAAACGCGTTGAATAAACCACCAGAGTTTTTCATTACATCTGAATTTGTATAACGAATAGAAGCGGAGACACAGGTGATGAAGTTCACATTCATCTTTTATTTTTTGAGTGGAACCTCGGGACCTCGGTCCGGGGGGCTCCGAAAGGGGCGTAACTAGTGAGCCCCAGGTATCCGCAGTAAGATCCCTCGAGCAGGACCAGAATGGAATACCTGGGGACACAGGTGCTACCTCCAGTTAGACCTCGGACACGTGGCAGATGTCCTAGCGGGACAAATGGATAAACAGATATAACAGATATGGAGGAGCTGACCGGCGGACACCGGGTATGAGATATGAAGCTGGCTCTGGCGAGGGAAGTCAGATTCCATCTAGATGGGAGGAAGCTCCAGCACCTTTAGGCCATGTTCACACTTTGCGGTGTGCTCTGCAGGTTTATCCCGCAGTGGAATTGATAAAACTGCAGGGCAAAACCGCTGCGGTTATCCCTGCAGATTTATCGCGGTTTGTTCCGCGGTTTCCGCTGCGGGATTACTCCTGTACTATTGATGCTGCATATGCAGCAATATGCAGCATCAATAGTAATGATAAAAATAATAAAAATTGGTTATACTCACCCTCCGATGTCCGGATCTCCTCGGCGCTGCACGCGGCGCTCCGGTTCCAAAGATGCTGTGCCGAGAAGGACCTTCGTGACGTCACGGTCATGTGACAGAGGCGTCATCACGGTCATGTGACCGCGACGTCACCACAGGTCCTGCTCGCACAGCAAACCGAAGACCGGACGGCCGCGGGCAGCGCTGAGAGGTGAGTATAGCATCATTTTTTATTTTAATTCTTTTTTTTTTTACACTATTTATGCTTCCCAGGGCCTGGAGGAGAGTCTCCTCTCCTCCACCCCGGGTACCATCTGCACATTATCCGCTTACTTCCCGCAAAGTGGGCACAGCCCCATGCGGGAAGTAAGCGGTTCAATGCATTTTTATGGGTGCAGAATCGCTGCGATTCTGCACAAAGAAATGACATGCTGCGGGTTTTAAACCGCTGCGTTTCTGCGCGGTTTTTCCCGCAGCATGTGCACAGCGGTTTGCGGTTTCCATAGGGTTTACATGTTAATGTAAATGCTATGGAAACTGCTGCGGACCCGCAGCATCAAAATCGCCGCGGATCCGCGGTAAAAACCGCAAAGTGTGAACATGGCCTTAGCGTCATCCAGGGGTCCGGATGGCGAGTAGCGGTTCGGGATGGCACTTGAGTATAAAGGTACAGGTGTTGTCTTAGAATAGCCAAACCACTGGTCACTGATATTCTTCGGAAACAAACAGTATAAGCAGAGTGCAAAATGGAATGCTATAACAGAGCAGACAGGACAGGAACAGAACCGGAAATAGCAAGAGTAGATGCTCGTTGCTCCGGCACCCTCTCTATGATGGAGGGGCCAGAAGTAGTAATCAGTGCGCTGTCATTGGTTAATTAAGATTTTAAAAAAATGTGTGCTGTCCCTTTTAAGAGACTGGAGGTAAGCCTGCGGGTGTCCTAAGCATTCTCCCTGGATGCCTGCTGGCAGCGTGCCAGGAATTGGGGGAGAGAGAAGCAGCAGCAGGATGATGAGGGACAGACAGAGAGCGAGGATCCAGAGAAGGACCTCGCAGAGGTACAGGGGCAGCCTCGGGAGAAGGAGCGGGTGAGGGACCAGAACTGGGGGCAGCGCCAGAACCGGGTGCAGGGCCAGAACCGAATGTAACAATTTGTATCATTATGGCAGCATGGATTTAATCCACAAACTATCCTTTTATAACGTCTCTGAGAAGGTCGTATCGGCGGCCCGTGGATCTGCAGCAGCCGATACATACATGCTTTTGCTTTACACCACCAGGTGAGCAGCTCCTTGTTAATAACTGCAAATAATCCGAAGGATAAGACCCTATTTGCATTTTTCTTCTCTCCTTAATCTACTAGCGTTCCTGTATTGCAATACTGACTGCTTGTCAGATGGAAGCTGCTGCAGCATTAGAGGATAGTTTCAGATGTGTTTAAAGGGGTTGTCCAGCCATAGGGCACAAGTCTGCAGTCACCCTATATGAGGATTCTCTAGTGCCTGAGCAGGGAGCTGCAGGTGCGTTACATCAAGTATTGCATATATGCGGCAACATAAGGACGGAAGTATGCAAATTGCAAATAATATGACCGCCCAGACCCAGCACCAGAAACGCCTCACTGTGCGCAGTGCACACGCTGTGTGGATTCAAAAGTCTGTAGTCGCAAAGAGTGACTGCAAACATTTAGCTCAAGACTGCACAACACCAGAGAGAGCAGAGAACAACTGTAACATATTATACTGGTAACTCTCCCTTTTATTTAAAATAACCTGTGGAGGCAGATTCTCATGCAGATCTTTGTCAGGCCCATAGATCTTAACAGTTAATTTACATAAAAGAATAAAGTTGATGTCTCAGGAATAAGGCACAAGATCGCAGATATAAAAGTATAATTTTTCAGTTTCCTATGACCTACATTCCCATATAGACAGCTTAGGAGGGTTGATCCTACTGACAGATTCCCTTAACCCCTTAGTGACAGAACCAATTTGGTACTTAATGACCAAGCCAATTTTAACAATTCTGACCACTGTCACTTTATGAGGTTATAACTCGGGAACGCTTCAACGGATCCCGCTGATTCTGAGTTTGTTTTTTCGTGACATATTGTACTTCATGGTAGTGGTAACATTTCTTCGATATTACTTGCGTTTAGTTATGAAAAAAATGGAACTATGGCGAAAATTTTGAAAATTTTACAATTTTCAAACTTTGAATTTTTATGCCCTTACATCAGAGAGATATGTCACACAAAATGGTCAATGAATAACATTTCGCATATGTCTACTTTACATCAGCACAATTTTGGAAGCAAAATTTTTTTATTAGGGAGTTGTAAGGGTTAAAATTTGACCAGCAATTTCTTATTTTTACAACAAAATTTACAAAACCATTTTTTTTAGTGACCACCTCATATTTGAAGTCATTTTAGGGGTCTATGTGACAGAAAATACCCAAAAGTGACACCATTCTAAAAACTGCACCCCTCAAGGTGCACAAAACCACATTCAAGAACTTTATTAACCCTTCAGTTGCTTCACAGGTACTGAAGCAATGTGGAAGGAAAAAATGAACATTTAACTTTTTTTCACAAACATTTTACTTCAGAACCAATTTTTTTTATTTTCACAAGTGTAAAAAGAGAAAATGAACCACAAAATTTGTTGTGCAATTTGTCCGGAGTATGCTGATACCCCACATGTGGGGGTGAACCACTGTTTGGGTGCACAGCATAGCTCAGAAGGGTAGGAGCGCCATTTGACTTTTTCAACACAGAATTCCCTGGAATTGAGATCGGACACCATGTCGCATTTGGAGAGCCGCTGATGTGCCTAAACAGTGGAAACCCCACCACAAGTGACACCATTTTGGAAACTAGACCCCCTAAGGAACGTATCTAGCTGTGTGGTCAACACTTTGAACCTCCAAGTGCTTCACACAAGTTTATAACGTAGAGCCGAAAAAATTAAAAATCATATTTTTTTCACAAAAATGATATTTTTGCCCCCAATATTTAATTTTCCCAAGGGTAGCAAGAGAAATTTGACCCCAAAAGTTGTTGTACAAATTGTCCTGAGTATGTTGATACCCCATATATGGGGGTAAACCTCTGTTTGGGTGCACTGCGGAGCTCGGAAGGGAAGGAGCGCCTTTTGACTTTTTAATCTCTTAATTGTGAGAGTGGATGCCATTTCGGGTTTGTAGATGTGCCTAACAGTAGAAACCCCCCACAACTAACCCCATTTTGGAAACTACATACCTCAAAGATTTTAATCAGGGGTATATTGAGCAATTTGAACCAACATGTACGAAACAGAGTTTTATAACATTAGGTCGTCATATTGAAAAAATTCTTTTTTTTCTCAAAAATCTTGTTTTAGACCTGAATTTCTCACTTTTTTCAGAAATAACACCAAAAAGTGGACCCCACAATTCGTTACCCACTTTATTATGAGCACAGCGATATCCCATATGTAGTCAAAAAGTTCTGTTTGGACAAATGGCAGGGCTTGGACAGAAAGGGGCACAATGTGACAAATTTGGCTTTATTTGAAATAGATTGTTATATTGGCAGAGCCTGTATGGTTCAAGAGCAACAGAAATCCCCCATAAATGCCTAATTCTGCATTCAGGACCTGAAATTACGTCACGGCTTGCTGTGATTGGTCGCGTCGCGGTCACATGGGCGGCACGCAACCAATCACAAGCCGTGACGTAATTTTAAAATGCGCGCGTTTCCTGCCTCCCGTGACGTCACGGCTTGTGATTGGTCGCGTCGCCCATGTGACTGCGACGCGACCAATCACAAGCCGGAACGTAATTTTAAAATCCTGAATGCCTAGAATTAGGCATTGAGGACCTGAAAATTACGTCACGGCTTGCTGTGATTGGTCGCGTCGCGGCCACATGGGCGGCACGCGACCAATCACAAGCCGTGACGTCACGGAAGGAAGTAAACGCGCGCATTTTAAGCATGCTGCCGGTTCCCTCGGTGAGGTCCAGGCTGCGTCGGAGAGGTGAGTATAGCAATATTTTTTATTTTAATTCTTTATTTTACACATTAATGTTGTTTCGATACCGATACCCGATACCACAAAAGTATCGGATCTCGGTATCGGAATTCCGATACCCGCAAGTATCGGCCGATACCCGATACTTGCGGTATCGGAATGCTCAACACTAGTCATTATACCGCGGTGGTGGGACTGCGGTACTTGGTCCTTCCTCTGAAGCTTCAGCAGTGATGACGGACTCTGGAGGATCCTGTGGAGGAAGAATCGTTGTCACTGTCTGAAAGCTGCTCAGCTTCAGAGGCAGATTCTGTTTCACTGCCGGAGCAAAGCAGGCTGTAAGCTTGCTCCGCGCTGAAAGTTCTGTGGGCCATTTTATTTATTTCCTCTGCTAACCCTAATATGTAACTCTCACCCTAATATGTGTAACCCTAACCCCTAATGCGTAACCCTAACCCTAATATGCGTAACCCTAACCCTAATATGCGTAACCCTAACCCTAATATGTGTAACCATAATATGCGTAACCCTAATATGCGTAACCCTAACCGTAATATGCATAACCCTAACCCTAATATGCATAACCCTAATATGCGTAACCCTAACCCTAAAAAGTTATTTAAAAAAAATTATTAGAAAAAAATTACATAAAAAAGTTTTTTTTGTCACTGACAGGACAGCACTTCAACTGTAGTCTCTCACTGTTCTCTCCCAGAACAACTACAAGGAGAGAAGAGAGAGGTACAGCCCAAGTGCTGCCATGTTTATCAAACATTAGGGGTTTTGATCACTGTGATAGGACATATTGCAGTAATCAAAACCCAGCAGCCAATGAGAAAATTCTCACTGTTTGCCGAGTGTCCACTGGCAGATCTTGGCGGGCGCACTTGCGCATGTGCCCGCCATTTTCTTCCAGCCGAGGAGAAGAAGGGCCGGGGGCTGTGGGCCGGGGACCCGGGGACAGCGTCTACGAGGACATAGGTACCGTGGGGGGCTCGGGGGACCCTATTTCTCTCCTCTCTGATGTGCGATCACATCAGAGGGGAGAGAAAATGCAAAACAAACTTTATATAGATATATATATATGTATGTATATATATATATATATATATATATATATATATATATATATATATATATATGTGTTATATAGGGCGATCGAAAGACCCCCGGGATTGCGATCGCCCCTCGGGTCGGTAAAAACCGACCTCAATCTACTCCCAAATCCTGCATAAGATAGATTTTGGCGGGCGCATCTGCACATGCGCCCGCCATTTTCTTAATTCCGGAGGAGACGAGGGAGACCGGGGGACAGCTTTTCCGGTACATAAGATACCGTGGGGGGTTCGGGGGACCCTATTTCTCTCTCCTCTAATGTGCGATCACATCAGAGGGGAGAGAAATTAAATACAAAACCGGATTTTTTATTTTTTTTTGCGACCACCGGTAAACGGTTAATTACCGGCGATCGCAAAAGCGGGGTCGGTAAAAACCGACCCGAATCATGTTCTCCAGAGAAAATCAGACTCTGGGGGGGCGCTATTCACTTTTTCCACAGCGCCGTTAATTAACGGCGCTGTGGTTTAAGTACCCTTAATGACCGCCGTTAAAAGGCGTATCAGCGGTCGTTAATGGGGCTAGAATTCAACAATAAAATGATAAGAGTTACACTCATTCATGATTGTAATTAGAGTCCTATGGACTAGAGATAATTGAATATTTCAATGATCGGTTCGGATTACGATCGCCAAATTTGCAATATTCGCGATTAATTGGTTGAATATTCGCCGAACATAACCGAATGCCATTCGTGTCAATGGGAGGCAAAAACAAACGCATGCCCAACACCTTATAACCACCTCAAATGCTGCCAAAACACATCAAATGAGGGACAGACACCAGGAAAGTGGCCTCAATTCACCCACAGTACAAATTTTAGCATGGCACTGCAGCAATTAGCTAGACATGAAGTATCGAGATCTTGGACAGCGTTTACAGCTTTCAATTGAACTTCACAGTTAGATGAGGTGGCTGAGGTATCGGTGTAGGCCTCCTTTGCTGGGAGCCCTGATACCACCAGCAACACCTCTACCTGCTTTCATGCTGAGCCACACTCAGGTGGCACAAATATCAGTTTTGTAGACTACCATTGTCAGAAAAATTTAAAGATAGTAACACTGGTAGTTGAGTCCAAGGAGGTGAAGGTCTGATGGTCTCGGAGGCCTACTGCTACAGGCAACGTGCGTGAAGGAGACCCAACCAGGATTGCTCACATTTCCAAAAATTATTGGTAGTGTGATGTAGCGGTAGCACTGTACGCTGTGAAATGACACTGACCCAAGAAAGTTCAAACAAAACTTTCCTTTAATGTGTTACTTCACACAGTCTATTAGAAATACACCATTCACGGCTTTACTTTGCAGTCAATAAACAGGCTCTGTCCAGTTTCCCTGGGCGACTGCACGCCGATACCAAGTCTCTTTACTCACTGTGCACCACACTCTTTATCCTCCGGATTGCAGCCGAGCAAACATAAGACAGCCCAAGATGCAGGGTGTCAGTCTCTTTGGTTCTTCTTGCCCCTGTGTTGCTCCACACAGAAAGAGCTCTGCAGACAACTGCTCTGTCTGCTTCCCAGACCAAAACTGACACACCTCCCCCTCTACTACAGGGCTTTTAATCAGTTACTGCTTCACCATTCTAATTACAGCTACACCTGTGTCTGCAGTACGCCCTCATGGCCTCACTTTGCCTCTGTGTGAATTCCGGAGAGCACAAACAGCACCCACTAGCTGTAACAGGGGTCACTGCATCATATATCCTCCCCCTGTTAATACCTGTGGGGTTGAACATTTATTACCCCATATGGGCGTGAGACATGGCATCAGTATGCCCCTGTGACATCCTCACTCGACACTACATTAAGAAACCAAAGTAGGGACTGGAACCATCGATCAGAGTATGCATCCCTCCCCTTTGCGTTTCTCCTCCACACTTCATTACGGGACCACCCACCCTGCTCTCTATTGCAGAAGCCAAGCCCTCTTTTCTGATTAACCGCAGATTTGGGCCAGTTTTGGGTGGTCTCGACCTTTTTTATTTTGGGTTCACTAACCCCGCGGGTCATCCTGTCACCTAAGTATCTGCTTTCGGGCCCCTGTTACCATTTTCTCTGTACCCTTACCCGTGCCTCAGTGACTCTGAGCATAAGTTTGTATTATGTCGCACCCGAACCTGAACCTCCAGACACTGCTGTCTAGTGAGAGCTCTAGTTTACCCTGACCCCCAGCCCCATCCTTGACCGGTGTCAGAGGGTTCCTCCTGTGCACATCCCCAGTTGCCTCTGTAACCATACATTCCCGGCTCTTCTCATACCTGCGTCCTTTATACCTGCGTCTCTGTGTGGCAACCTGGATCTGAGCTGTCCCGGCCTTACCAGGGAACACCTCCAGCTCGGGGTTCACTGGGGTCCCCACGACCTCTACTGCCACAACCTCTAGGGGAAGGCTATCGGGGGTACACTCTCTCCCTAAATTGGCGACCCCTGTGGCAGACCTCTTAGGACCTTCGGGTTCTACGCCCGAAACAACATCTTCAATTTCTCCTGCCATTACCTCTAGGGGGAGCCTATCGGGATTACACTCTGTCCCTAGTGTATCTCATTATCTTTGGGTTCTGCACCTGGTACAACCTTTTCCGTGGGAGGGTTGACCCTGATCTCCCACAGGGACCAAAACAGGGGCAAATCTCTCCCCAACACAGCCCCATATGGAAGGGTCTTTGCCACTCCCACCACATGCTTAATGTTCCCACACGGTGTGGAAAAATTAACCTCCCCAGTCAGGTACTCCCAGATTTCCCCGTGAATACCCATCACCTCCACTTTCTGTCCTTTGGGGTTGTCCCCGGCAACAAGGGACCGATGGACCAGAGTCACTTTACTCCCCGTGTCCGGGAGAGCCTCTGTTCGGCCCCCATTCATCAGTACCTGGCACAATTCTGGTTCGCTGCTGGCTGTGTCTGTAGTGGTGATACAGACTGGCTGGGCACACATAGACTCCTGGCCCTTGTTCCCGCAGTCCATGGGATTAGATGTCACCGAACAGTTACTAGCCCAATATCCGGGCTCTGGTGCAACATCCTGAGTGGGTTTATACCACTCTATCAACTCTATCAGCAGTTCCAGGGTGCCTAGGTCTCTCAGCCCAACCCAGCACTGCATGGCGGCTGGCAGAGACCTCACCATCCGGTCAACCACAATTCTCTCCATTGTCTCATATGGAGAAAAGAACTCAGGCTGGAGCCATTCCTCCACCAATTGCAATAAGTCATTTGCATGAGACCAGGCAGGCCGAGTCTCTACATAGGACCACTAGCACACCCAATGATCGTCCCTTAACTTTGGGGTCTCTTCAGGACTCTGCTGTTCACCCCTTACATTAGAGGTCTCCGCTTTATATCGCTGAAGCTGTACTAGCTCTCTCTACAGCACCGCCTGCTGCTGCTGCCACTGCAGCTCCTGCTGCTGCAAAACCTCTTGCTGCGACTGCTAAAACTGCAGAGTCTCTTGCTGAAGCCTTTGCTGATTGAACACAACCTGCTCCAAAAGTTCCTCCATTTCTCCAGCAGACTTGCACATTGATTTGCAGCACTCTCTGGGGTATGCCTTAGCTCACATTGCCTGTACTCTCCACCATATGTGATGCAGCAGTAGCACCTTACGCAGTGAAAAGGCAGTGACACATACAAGTTCAAACAAAACTTTCCTTTAATGTGTTACTTCACACAGTCACTGCTTCACCATTCTAATTACAGCTACATCTGTGTCTGCAGTACGCCCTCATGGCCTCACTATGCCGCTGTACGCATTCTGGAGAACACAAACAGCACCCGCTAGCTGTAACAGGGGTCACTGCCTCACAGTAGACATCACCAAAGTGGCATCAATTTCACCACAGTAGAAATAGTATAATAGGGACCGACAGGTCTTCCACTATGCCCAGTCCAGCAGATGGACACCCAACCAAGAGTGTTCACATTTCCAAACATTATTGGCAGACAATGCCAAAGTGGCATCACTGGTGACATTATACACAGGAGCTCTGTAAATAGTGTATAGTGTAAAAGTAATACAGTGATCAATGGTGACATTGTACACAGGGCCGCTGTATATAGTATACAGTGTGTAGTGTCAGTATACAGTTAACACACTGACTCACCAGTAATGTCTCTAGGTGAAGTCCTTCATCTTCACATTTCATCTTCATCCAGCACAGACCACCATTACTTCCAGCCAGGGCTTGTCTCTGCAGGAAATAACACAGTTATCTAGAGCACAACTTGTAGAACACATTACTTTTTTTTTCCCAAATTCTAAACTACACCAGATGAAGGAAAACGTCAATCTGCACAGTAACAGGACCGCTTCCCCCTTTTAAAACAGTATCCTCAAAAAATAAAATAAATACATCACTGCAGTAATAATATCTCTTAATTAGCCCCTATGGTAATAATATCCCCCATCCTGGCCCCAGTGTGTCTCATTCCTGGCTCCAGTCATATGTTCTCCCATCCTCAACCCATATGTTCTCCCATCCTGCCCTCATGAGTATCCATTCTGCCCCCATGTGATGTCCCATCCTGCCCCATATGATCTCCCCATCCTGCCCCACCTGTCCCATGATCCTGCCCAATCTGTCCCATGGTTCTGTCCCATCTGTCCCATGATCCTGCCCCATCAGTCCCATGATCCAGCCCCATCTGCTCCATCATATCCATGCTGCCCCATGATCCTGCACCATGTGTCTCCATCCTGCCCCATAATCCTGCCCCATCTGTCTCCATCCTGCCCCATGATCCTGCACCATCTGCCTCCATCCTGCCCCATAATCTTGCCCCATCTGTCTCCATCCTGGACCATGTCTCTATCCTGCCCTGTGTCTCCATCCGGCCCCATGTGTCTCCATCCTGTCCCGTGTTTCCATTCTGCCCCATGTCTCCCATCTGGCCCTGTGCTTTTCACCCTGCCCCCGTGTCTCCCATCCTGCCCCCGTGTCTCCCATCCTGCCCCCGTGTCTCCCATCCTGCCCCCCTGTCTCCCATTCTGCCCCCCTGTCTCCCATCCTGATCCTGTGTCTCCCATCTGCCCCTGTGCCTTTCATTCTGCCCCCCGTGTCTCCCATCCTGCCCCCGTGTCTCCCATCCTGATCCTGTCTCCATCCTGCCCCGTGTCTCCATTCTTCCCTCTGTCTGCATCCTGCCCCTGTGTCTCTTATCCTATCCCCGTGTCTCTTATCCTATCCCCGTGTCTCTTATCCTGCCCCCGTGTCTCTTATCTTGCCCTGTGTCTCCCATCCTGCCCCCATGTCTCCCATCCTGCCCCCGTGTCTCCCATCCTGCCCCCGTGTCTCCCATCCTGCCCCCGTGTCTCCCATCCTGCCCCCGTGTCTCCCATAATGCCCCCGTGTCTCCCATCCTGCCCGGACTCTCCACCATATGTGATGCAGTAGTAGCACCATATGCAGTGAAACGGCAGTGACACAAGCAAGTTCAAACAAAACTTTCCTTTAATTTGTTACTTCACACACTCACTGCTTCACCATTCTAATTACAGCTACACCTGTGTCTGCAGTATGCCCTCATGGCCTCACTATGCCTCTGTGCGCATTCTGGAGAGCACAAACAGCACCCCCTAGCTGTAACAGGGGTCACTGCTTCACAGTAGACATCACCAAAGTGGCATCAATTTCACCACAGTAGAAATAGTATAATAGGGACCGACAGGTCTTCCACTATGCCCAGTCCAGCAGATGGACACCCAACCAGGAGTGTTCACATTTCCAAAAATTATTGGCAGACAATACCAAAGTGGCATCACTGGTGACATTATACACATGAGCTCTGTATACAATGTATAGTGTAAAAGTAATACAGTGATCAATGGTGACATTGTACACGGGGCTGCTATATATAGTATACAGTGTATAGTGTCAGTGTATAATTAACACACTGACTCACCAGTAACGTCTCTAGGTGAAGTCCTTCAGCTTCGCATTTCATCTTCATCCAGCACAGACCACCATCACTTCCAGCCAGGGCTCGTCTCTGCAGGAAATAACACAGTTATCTAGAGCACCACTTGTAGAACACATTACTTATTTTTTTCCAAATTCTAAACTACACCAGATGAAGAAAAAAGCCACTCTGCACAGTAACAGGACCGCTTCCCCCTTTTAAAACAGGATTCTCAAAAAACAAAATAAATACATCACTGCAGTAATAATATCCCTTAATTGGCCCCTATGGTAATAATATCCCCCATCCTGGCCCCAGTGTGTCTCATTCCTGGCTCCAGCCATATGTTCTCCCATCCTGGCCCCATATGTTCTCCCATCCTGCCCTCATGAGTATCCATTCTGCCCCCATGTGATGTCCCATCCTGCCCCATATGATTTCCCCATCCTGCCCCATCTGTCCCACAATCCTGCCCAATCTGTTCCATGGTTCTGTCCCATGATCCAGCCCCATCAGTCCCATGATCCAGCCCTATCTGCCCCATCATATCCATGCTGTCCCATGATCCTGCACCATGCGTCTCCATCCTGCCCCATATTCTTGCCCCATCTGTCTCCATCCTGCACCATGTCTCTATCCTGCCCTGTGTCTCCATCCGGCCCCATGTGTCTCCATCCTGCCCCATCTGTCTCCATCCTGCCCCATGATTCTGCACCTTCTGCCTCCATTCTGCCCCTTAATCTTGCCCCATCTGTCTCCATCCTGCACCATGTCTCTATCCTGCCCTGTGTCTCCATCCAGCCCCATCTGTCTCCATCCTGCCCCATCTGTCTCCATTCTGCCCCATCTGTCTCCATCCTGCCCCATGAGCCTGCACCATCTGCCTCCATCCTGCCCCATATTCTTGCCCCATCTGTCTCCATCCTGCACCATGTCTCTATCCTGCCCTGTGTCTCCATTCGGCCCTCTGTGTCTCCATCCTGTCCCCTGTGTCTCCATCCTGTCCCCTGTGTCTCCATTCTGCCCCTGTGTCTCCCATCAGGCCCTGTGCCTTTCATCCTGCCCCCGTGTCTCCCATCCTGCCCCCGTGTCTCTCATCCTGCCACCGTGTCTCCCATCCTGCCCCCCTGTCTCCCATCCTGCCCCCCTGTCTCCCATCCTGATCTTGTGTCTCCCATCTGCCTCTGTGCCTTTCATCCTGCCCCTGTGTCTCCCATTCTGCCCCATATGATCTCCCCATCCTGCCCCATCTGTCCCATGATCCTGCCAAATCTGTCCCATGGTTCTGTCCCATCTGTCCCATGATCCTGCCCCATCAGTCCCATGATCCAGTCCCATCTGCCCCATCATATCCATGCTGCCCCAAGATCCTCCACCATGTGTCTCCATCCTGCCCCATGATCCTGCCCCATCTGCCTCCATCCTGCCCCTTAATCTTGCCCCATCTGTCTCCATCCGGCCCCATGTGTCTCCATCCTGCCCTATCTGTCTCCATCCTGCCCCATGAGCCTGCACCATCTGCCTCCATCCTGCCCCATATTCTTGCCCCATCTGTCTCCATCCTGCCCCATGAGCCTGCACCATCTGCCTCCATCCTGCCCCATATTCTTGTCCCATCTGTCTCCATCCTGCACCATGTCTCTATCCTGCCCTGTGTCTCCATCCGGCCCCCTGTGTCTCCATCCTGTCCCCTGTGTCTCCATTCTGCCCCTGTGTCTCCCATCTGGCCCTGTGCCTTTCATCCTGCCCCCGTGTCTCCCATTCTGCCCCTGTGTCTCTCATCCTGCCCCCGTTTCTCCCATCCTGCCTTGTGTCTCCCATCCTGCCCCCATGTCTCCCATCCTGCCCCCGTGTCTCCCATCCTGCCTCCGTGTCTCCCATTCTGCCTCCGTGTCTGCCATTCTGCCTTCGTGTCTCCCGTCCTGCCTCCGTGTCTCCCATCCTGCCTCCGTGTCTCCCTTCTGCCCCCGTGTCTCCATTCTGCCCCCGTGTCTCCATTCTGCCCCTTGTTTCCATTCTGCCCCCGTGTCTCCCATTCTGCCCTCTTGTCTCCCATTCTGCCTCCATGCCTCCATCCTGCCCCAGTGTCTCCATTCTGCCTTTGCAGCATGGAGACACATGGTCCATGTGTCTCCATCGTGCCGGTGACACATATTGCGGCTTGCTGCTTTCAATAAAAATTAAGAAAAAAAACCTCCTTACCTGGCGGTGCTCCTACGGTGATGAATGATCCCTTCAGGCGATTCAAGCGCGCACTCGCCGGCGAATGACAATGACAAAGACATATGCCGGCATCATGTGCGCCGACGTCAGCTGCCAGCCTCCGATTGACTGGCGGCTTTAACTATTGCCATGCAGGCCCACACGGCAATAAAGTAACTGAACCTGCATCTCGGGCGCAGGTTCAGTTACTGCATCGGCAGAAGCCTGCTGTTGGTGCCTGATGAGCAGAAGAGACGGGGCCTGATGCGGGCCCCCTCTGCTCATCGGGCCTCATATGCCAGTCAGAGCAGTAATGCCCTGATGGCGACCCTGTGTAATATATTGTAACAGTAGATTTTCTGAACCCCTTCATTACTATTTTGTCATCTTTCGTAATAAGGTAGAAAGCAGTGCAAAAGCCTAATGTAGTTCATTTATGCTAAGATTGGAAACAGATCCCTTAAATTCCCCTTCACTGCCCAACAATATCGTAACTAGGGTTGAGCGAAACGGATCGTTCATTTTCATAAGTCGCCGACTTTTGGCAAAGTCGGCGTCTCATGAAACCGAGCCGATCCCTGTGTGGGGTCTGCCATGCGGTACGCGACTTTCACGCCAAAGTCGCGTTTCAATGACGCTAAAAGCACCATTTCTCAGCCAATGAAGGTGGACGCAGAGTGTGGGCAGTGTGATGACATAGATCTCAGTCCCCACCATCTTATAGAAGGGCATTGCAGTGATTGGCTTGCTTTCTGCGGCGTCACAGGGGCTATAAAGGGGCGTTCCCGCCGACCGCCATCTTACTGCTGCTGATCTGAGCGTAGGGAGAGGTTGCTGCAGCTTCTTCGGAAGCAGGGATAGTGATAGGCAGAGTACATAAAGCTACAAACCGCTTGTGCTGTAGCGATTTCCACTGTCCAACACCACCTTTTGATTGCAGGGACAGTGGAAGCTACATTTTTTTTTCCTCAGCGCTGTAGCTCATTGGGCTTCACTAGAAGGCTCCCTGACCCTGATAGCTGCGTTGCTGTGCCTGTGTGTACGACGCTGTGCAAACCAACTGCTTTTTTCAAAGCACAAATCCTGTTTTTCCTTCCTTTCTGCACAGCTATCTTGTGTGTTTGTCCACACTTTTGTGTGCAGCAGTCCTTTTTATAGCTGCCTGCCATACTTTTCTGAGATAACTGCAGGGAGATAAATATTGGCAAGTCTGCCTCCGTGCCATTGCTGTGTGTGGTATCTGTCTCTCATTGTGTGCCACCGAAAACACTGTGTAATACTTGGCTCTTTTTTTTTTTTTGCTAAATTCTCCCTTTTCCAAAAAAAAAATTAGTGGGAGATAAATATTGGCAAGTCTGCCTCCGTGCCATTGCTGTGTGTGCCATCTGTCTCTCATTGTGTGGCACCGAAAACACTGTGTAATACTTGGCCATTTTTTTTTTTTTTTGGGTACATTCTCCCTTTTCCAAAAAAAAAATTAGTGGGAGATAAATATTGGCAAGTCTGCCTCCGTGCCATTGCTGTGTGTGGCATCTGTCTCTCATTGTGTGGCACCGAAAACACTGTGTAATACTTGGCCATTTTTTTTTTTGGGGTACATTCTCCCTTTTCCCAAAAAAAAATTAGTGGGAGATAAATATTGGCAAGTCTGCCTCCGTGCCATTGCTGTGTGTGGTATCTGTCTCTCATTGTGTGCCACTGAAAACACTGTGTAATACTTGGCCCTTTTTTTTTTTTAGGGTAAATTCTCCCAGAAAAAAAAAAAAATAGTGGGAGATTAAGATTGGCATTTCTGCTTGAGTGCTGGTCCTGTGTGTGCCATCTGTCTCAAATTATTGGGGCACAGAAAACCTAGTGTGTAACATTGGGCCTGATTTTCCTTTCAGTGTCAGGCACCTATAAAGGTATATATAAATCCTACAGAAGTTTGAGTTCACCTGATAAGTTGTTTTACAGTAACAAATAGCGTTACTTTGGTTACGTTTTGCAAACGATGAGGAAGTCTAGTGGAAGAGGTCGTGGCCGTGGGCGGTCATTGTCAGCTGGTAATGATGGTAGTGTTGGTGGAGCATCAGGTGGTCGTGGTAAAAGCAGTACAGCACCTAAGTCTCGAGTTGTTGAGCCAGGTTCGTTGTCTGGCTACACAAGGCCTCGAACGCTCTCTTTTCTGGGAGTAGGAAAACCACTTTTGAAGCCGGAGCAGGAGGATCAAGTATTGGCTTTCATTGCTGACTCTGCCTCTAGCTCTTTCGCCTCCTCCTCGGAAAGTGCCAAATGTCAGAGCAGTGCATCGTCAGTGGATGCTCCCGGTCAGGAACAAGTCGCTTCCTTGTGTCCTTCACTAAAAACAACAGTGAAGGATGCGTCAGTCGACACAACAGGTTACTCCATGGAGCTCTTTACACATACCGTTCCTGGGTTACACAGTGAAACAGTTAACAGGCTATGCCCATTAGAAGTTGAATCGGACATGGAGTGCACAGATGCACAGCCACAGCCAGATTACTATGCTGTTTCTTTGACTCAGACCAGAACATTGCCCTCGCAGTGTACTGAGGCAGAATCAAAACCAGCGGAGACTATGGTGCTCCGTCACGAACGCAATACCACCGGCTTACACGGTGACACAGACGAAGTTGCACACAACATAGAAGAGGAGGTCATAGATGACCCAGTTGTGGACCCCGATTGGCAGCCATTGGGGAACAGGGTGCAGGCGGCAGTAGTTCTGAAGCGGAGGAGGAGGAGCCACAGCAGGCATCAACATCACAACAGGTTCCATCTACTGGGCCCGTATCTGGCCAAAAACGCGTGGCAAAACCAAAACCAGTTGGAGGAGAGCGTGGCCATCCGGTTAAAGAAGCTCAGTCTGCAATGCCTGAAAAGGTATCCGATAGTAGAAAGAGTGCAGTCTGGCATTTTTTTAAACAACATCCAAATGATCAGCGCAAAGTCATCTGTCAAAAATGTTCAACTACCTTAAGCAGAGGTCAGAATCTTAAAAGTCAAAATACAAGTTGCATGCATAGACATTTATCCACCATGCATTTGCAAGCCTGGACTAACTACCAAACGTCCCTAAAGGTTGCAGCACCCTCGGCCAATGAAGCTAGTCAGCAACGCTACATCCCTTCCCTCCCTGTAAGCCGACCATTTCCCACACCACCTGCAGTATCTGTGCAGCTTTCGTCGCCAGGCCAAAGCAGTCAGGGAATCACCAGGTTAGTAGTAGGAAACACTGCATGTAGGGCACCGGCAAGAATACCATCTCCAACCCTCTCTCACTCACCCATGTCCACCGGCACCACCGCTAGTTCCACGATCTCCAGCTCTCCAGTCCAGCTCACCCTACATGAGACTCTTGTTAGGAAAAGGAAGTACTCATCCTCGCATCCACGTACACAGGGTTTGAACGCCCACATTGCTAGACTAATCTCATTAGAGATGATGCCCTACCGGTTAGTTGAAAGCGAAGCTTTCAAAGCGCTGATGGACTACGCTGTACCACGCTACGAGCTACCCAGTCGGCACTACTTTTCTAGAAAAGCCATCCCAGCCCTCCAACAGCATGTTAAAGACCGCATCATCCATGCACTCAGGCAGTCTGTGACTACAAAGGTGCACCTGACAACAGATGCATGGACCAGTAGGCATGGCCAGGGACGTTACGTGTCCATCACGGCACACTGGGTGAATGTGGTGGATGCAGGCTCCACAGGGGACAGCAATATTGGGACAGTTCTGCCTAGCCCACGGTCAAGGAAAGAGTTGGCTGTAGGCATTCGCCCCCCCTCCTCCTCTTCCTCCTCCTCCTGCAGAAGCGAGAGCTCGTCCACAGACCGCAGTCGCACATCCACTCCATCCGCAGCTGCCACTGTTGCACACCAGGTGTGCCATTATGGGACAGCTAGTGGCAAGCGTCAGCAGGCTGTATTGGCAATGAAGTGTTTGGGCGACAACAGACACACCGCGGAAGTTCTGTCCGAGTTCTTGCAGAATGAAACTCAGTGATGGCTGGGCACTGTACATCTTGAGGCAGGCAAGGTAGTGAGTGATAACGGAAGGAATTTCATGGCTGCCATAGCCCTTTCCCAACTGAAACACATTCCTTGCCTGGCTCACACCTTAAACCTGGTGGTGCAGTGCTTCCTGAAAAGTTATCCGGGGTTACCCGACCTGCTCCTCAAAGTGCGCAGACTTTGCTCGCATATCCGTCGTTCGCCTGTACACTCCAGCCGTATGCAGAACTATCAGCGTTCTTTGAACCTTCCTCAGCATCGCCTAATCATCGACGTTGCAACAAGGTGGAACTCCACACTGCACATGCTTCAGAGAGTGTGCGAACAGAGGCGTGCTGTTATGTATTTGTGGGAGGATACACGGGCAGGCAGTTGGATGGCAGACATGGAGTTGTCAGGTGTGCAGTGGTCGAAGCTACAAGACCTGTGTCAAGTCCTTCAGTGTTTTGAGGAATGCACACGGCTGGTTAGTGCAGACAACGCAATAATAAGCATGAGCATCCCCCTAATGCGTCTGCTGATGCAAAGTTTGACGCACATAAAGGAGCAGGCGTCTGCAGCCGAGGAAGAGGAAAGCCTTGATGACAGTCAGTCATTGTCTGGTCAGGGCCGTGTAGAGGACGCGGTAGCGGGCGAAGAGGAGGAGGAGGACGAGGAGGATGATGGGGATGAGTACTTTTTTAATGAGGAAGCTTCTCCTGGGCCAACAGAAATTAGTGGCGTTGCAAGGCCGGGTTCTGTTTTTGTAAGGGAGACAAGTGACGTAGATTTGCCTGTAACTGCCCCTCAAACCAGCACAACCGCAGATTTGCCAACTGGAACTTTGGCCCACATGGCGGATTATGCCTTACGTATCCTCAAAAAGGACCCACGCATTATTAAAATGATGAGCGATGACGATTACTGGTTGGCCTGCATCCTTGACCCTCGCTATAAAGGCAAATTGCAAAATATTATGCCACATGAGAACCTCGAACAAATATTAGCAACCAAACCAGCTACTCTTGTAGACCGTTTGATTCAGGCATTCCCAGCACACAGCGCCGGTGATGGTTCTCACACGAGCTGCAGGGGGCTACAGGGCAGAGGTGTTAGAGGTGCACAGATCAGAAGTGGCGTTGGACAGAGGGGTTTTCTGACCGGGTTGTGGAGTGATTTCGCAATGACCGCAGACAGGACAGGTACTGCAGCATCTATTCAAAGTGACAGGAGACAACATTTGTCCAGTATGGTTACTAACTATTTTTCAGCCTTTATTGATGTTCTCCCTCAACCGTCATTCCCATTTGATTACTGGGCATCCAAATTAGACACCTGGCCTGAATTGGCAGAATATAGGTTGCAGGAGCTTGCTTGCCCAGCAGCTAGTGTGCTATCAGAAAGAGTATTCAGTGCTGCTGGTTCAATATTAACCGAAAAAAGGACTCGTCTGGCTACCCAAAATGTGGATGATCTCACCTTCATTAAAATGAACCACTCCTGGATTTCAAATTATTTTGCCCCACCTTTCCCGGCTGACACCTAGCTTTCCTATAAAAAGGTCTTGCTTGTGGACTGGTCTTACTGAGTGTTAAAATCTCTTTGCAGCAGCTGTTTGACCAGCATACGACATGTTTACACATCCCCCAATGGGAAAACTCCCCCCACGGGGCCGTTGTCTCACTCTCGACACTTGGCGCAAGCACCCGTTAGTTACAGTGCTGTTTGTCAGAAGAGGTGGGTGTGCTCGCTTTTGGTCGACGGCACTGCCACTGGGTCCCTCATAGTACAATGTAGTGTCTCTGGCGGTGGTGGTGCGCACCCAACGTCAGACACACCGTTGTAACATGAGGGGCCCTGGGGCGGTACCGCCGGCCACAAGAGAGTTCCCCCCCAGCTCAATCTGTGCTCTACCACGTGCCAAATTATCTCGCACAGCTCCACCAATGTTTAGTCTATGCGCTGACATCATTCAATGCCTGGCACTGACAATCAATACTAATTTGTTGACATCTATGATGATAGTTAAAGTAGTCTGGGTCAGTGTCCTATATTGACACCAGTAAATACTAATTTACTGCCAAATTACTTTGTCATAAACTCTGCAGATGAGCCCACCCCTGTACCTAAGCATGCCACCCTTTTTTTTATTTATAGTTGTTTTGCGAGACATTAACATCTATTTATTTTTTTGGAGTACTAACTGTGTCAGACACTTCTTGCAATACTCCTCCACTGACCACAATGCTGCCTGCCTGTGTATCCATGTAACCGATTTTAAACTGCCATGCCTGCCTATTGTTTGTTATTTTAGGCCTTTGATAGCCTGTCTGCGGCCCCTACTTGCAATACTCCTCCACTGACCACAATGCTGCCTGGAGTGCCTGCCTGTGTATCCATGTAACCGATTTAAAACTGCCATGCCTGCCAATTGTTTGTTATTTTAGGCCTTTGATAGCCTGTCTGCGGCCCCTACTTGCAATACTCCTCCACTGACCACAATGCTGCCTGGAGTGCCTGCCTGTGTACCCATGTAACCGATTTAAAACTGCCATGCCTGCCGATTGTTTGTTATTTTAGGCCTTTGATAGCCTGTCTGCGGCCCCTACTTGCAATACTCCTCCACTGACCACAATGCTGCCTGGAGTGCCTGCCTGTGTATCCATGTAACCGATTTAAAACTGCCATGCCTGCCTATTGTTTGTTATTTTAGGCCTTTGATAGCCTGTCTGCGGCCCCTACTTGCAATACTCCTCCACTGACCACAATGCTGCCTGGAGTGCCTGCCTGTGTATCCATGTAACCGATTTAAAACTGCCATGCCTGCCTATTGTTTGTTATTTTAGGCCTTTGACAGCCTGTCTGCGGCCCCTACTTGCAATACTCCTCCACTGACCACAATGCTGCCTGGAGTGCCTGCCTGTGTATCCATGTAACCGATTTAAAACTGCCATGCTTGCCTATTGTTTGTTATTTTAGGCCCTTGACAGCCTGTCTGCGGCCCCTACTTGCAATACTCCTCCACTGACCACAATGCTGCCTGGAGTGCCTGCCTGTGTATCCATGTAACCGATTTAAAACTGCCATGCCTGCCTATTGTTTGTTATTTTAGGCCTTTGATAGCCTGTCTGCGGCCCCTACTTGCAATACTTCTCCACTGACCACAATGCTGCCTGGAGTGCCTGCCTGTGTATCCATGTAACCGATTTTAAACTGCCATGCCTGCCTATTGTTTGTTATTTTAGGCCTTTGATAGCCTGTCTGCAGCCCCTACTTGCAATACTCCTCCACTGACCACAATGCTGCCTGGAGTGCCTGCCTGTGTATCCATGTAACCGATTTTAAACTGCCATGCCTGCCTATTGTTTGTTATTTTAGGCCTTTGATAGCCTGTCTGCAGCCCCTACTTGCAATATTCCTCCACTGACCACAATGCTGCCTGGAGTGCCTGCCTGTGTATCCATGTAACCGATTTAAAACTGCCATGCCTGCCTATTGTTTGTTATTTTAGGCCTTTGACAGCCTGTCTGCGGCCCCTACTTGCAATACTCCTCCACTGACCACACCAATGCTGCCCGTGTACCCCTGGAACCTATTTAAACGTTCATAGAGCCTAGTTATATATTTTATTTACTATTAATAAGGCCATGATGGACTACGCTGTACCACGCTACAAGCTAACCAGTCGACACTTCTTTTGCGAGAAAAGCCATCCCAACCCTCCACCAGCATGTAAAAGACCGCATTGTCCATGCACTCTGGCAATCTGTGAGTACAAAGGTGCACCTGACAACAGACGCATGGACCTGTAGGCATGGCCACGGAAGATTACGTGTCCATTAAGGCACAATGGGTTAATGTGGTGGATGCATGGTCCACAGGGGACAGCCTACTAAGTCTGTCTGCAGTCCCTAATTCAAATTGTCCTCCACTGTCTAAATCGGAGCTTCCACCTTCTGGCTTTCGGCCTATAGTATCAGATATTAAACTGCATTTGGCCTTCAACTTTGGTTACGGCCTACTAACGGTGTCTGCCCCTCCCTGGTGTTTGTCCTCAACTGAATAAAGCTGAGCTTCAACCTTCTGGCTCTCATTAAGTGCTGTGTTTTTAAAAATTGGTGGTGGTTAGGGCCTACTAACGGTGTCTGCCCCTCCCTGGTGTTTGCCCTCAACTGAATAAAGCTGAGCTTCCACCTTCTGGCTTTCGGCCTATAGTATCAGATATTAAACTGCATTTGGCCTTCAACTTTGGTTACAGCCTACTAACAGTGTCTGCCCCTGTAGCGCCCCCACTGCCGCAGGGCCGAGGGGTACCCGGTACCGGGCCTCTGAGTCTCTGCTCTGGGGTTGTCACGGTGGCTAGACCCGGTCCGTGACCCTGCTGAGGGGCGTACAGTGATAGATGTAGATAGTAGTGGTGATGCGGTGCAGTAAATAAAGAGGACACCAGGTTGCAGTCTCTTTACCTCTTTACTGAAGGTCTCTGGGTCCTCAGTCCGGAATACGGTTCACCAGGCTGCGCAAGTCCGGCCGGTCCGATGGCACCTCCAGAGTTCTCCTTGCAGGTGGAAATCTGTGCCTTCCTGCTAGCACTATGTGTTGTGGTCCTCCCCTGCTGTGCTTACGGGATAGTCCCCACAACTGTTGTGTCTGTTTCTCGTGTTCCCTCACAACAACTCGATTAGATGATGTCCTGCTAATCCTCCGTCCCTCCCGGTGTTATGGTTGGGACGCACCCGTATGACGGGTAGGCTCGGAGCTCTTCCGGGACCCTAGAGTCGCCCCTCTCCACAGGTTGCCCCCCAAGTCTGCATAGGTGATTTAGGTGAGACAGCCCGCCTGTGACTGTCCTGCCGTTGGTTTGAAGTATTGCTTGGAGCTAGATATATGAATACTTCCTCGGCATTCCGGCCGCCGGTTGTGCGCCTCAGTAGGATGTTGCCTCGGTCTTACAGCACGACTCCTACTGGTATTCTCCTTCTTGCTTTGATCTCGTTTCTCACTCAGCACAATATATCTCGCTTCTGATCCTTTCTTAGGGCACTGCCGCTATGCTGAGCAGGCATGGTCCCGTGACGTTCTTTCTTGTTGCCAGGCCTCTGTCAGGGTCCCAAACCCGACAGGGACCCTACCGAATCTTCCCCACAACACCCCCTGCCACAAGGTGTTGCCTGGTTCCAACCCAGTCAGCTTTCTGAACTAACTTCCTGCCTGACCCCCAGTTTACCCACACGGTGAGGAGTGGCCTAATAAATAACACCCTTAGCTCCCCCTGGAGGCCCGACTGTGAAATGTATTGGTGTATGTGATACCTGGTCAGATGAACTCCTTCAGTGCCATCAGACGTACCATAGCCCCCCTTAGCGGCGGAGCCACAGTACTGCAACGACCAGGACTCTGGGGCGCTGCACTCCCCCCCCCCCCCCCGGTTAAATCCAGTACTCTGGGACTGGGAAGAAAACAACAATACATGTCAGCAAAAAGACATACAATTTTTGTGAGTGCAATAACAATAAGCATATTTGAACAGAGCTTCCCTTTATGGGAGGTGAGGACACTTAAACGTTACAAACATGGTTAAATACTTTCAAATAACTTTTCTTACCCAACCGGGTATTCTACTAAGTGCAAAATTGTAAACATTAATTCAACATTGCCTTTAAGGATGTACACTCTGAATCCACTAAAGACCTTCTTATAACACATTATAAGGCTTAAGCACCTGTGCTACATTCTCCTACTTTATGTCTGCAGGACCGCCTGTCCTAACGGCTCCAGACCTACTGCCTCTGCTTTCTATTACAGGACCGCTCCTTTCAGCCCGAGCCTTCTGTCCTTCCACTACTATACACAGTATAGAACATGTTTTTCCTTCAGCTTAGGATCACTGAGCCATCTCTGTATGGCTCCTAAGAGGACTCACCACTAACCCCTACGGGTTCACTTCCTGTCCTCATCCTTCTATTAACATTATTGAACATTTCTTACAATTAACTAATGGGTTACTTTTAACTTTCACATATCAACATTATTACTTCTTCTTGCAAAGCATCATCATGCCTTAAGTGCTATCGATGAACATCCCCTTTAAGAGGAGACCAAGTCTCTATGAGGTAGTGCAACTTTTCAAGCTGCAAGTCCGTATGCAGCAAGGACTCCAGTACAAGTTCCTAGAACCGTATCTTCGCAAAGAGTCCGTCTTTTATATAAAACCAGTAGAGAGCACCTTTAAGAAGGTGCAAACTATATACAAGGAGTTTGTATCATAGTTACATAGTTACATAGTTACATAGTTATTAAGGTTGAAGGAAGACTGTAAGTCCATCTAGTTCAACCCATAGCCTAACCTAACATGCCCTAACATGTTGATCCAGAGGAAGGCAAAAAAAAACCATGTGGCAAAGAGTAACTCCACCATGGGGAAAAAAATTCCTTCCCGACTCCACATACGGCAATCAGACTAGTTCCCTGGATCAACGCCTTATCAAGGAATCTAGTGTATATACCCTGTAACATTATACTTTTCCAGAAAGGCATCCAGTCCCCTCTTAAATTTAATTAATGAATCACTCATTACAACATCATACGGCAGAGAGTTCCATAGTCTCACTGCTCTTACAGTAAAGAATCCGTGTCTGTTATTATGCTTAAACCTTTTTTCCTCCAGACGTAGAGGATGCCCCCTTGTCCCTGTCTCAGGTCTATGATTAAAAAGATCATCAGAAAGGTCTTTGTACTGTCCCCTCATATATTTATACATTAAAATAAGATCACCCCTTAGTCTTCGTTTTTCCAAACTAAATAGCCCCAAGTGTAATAACCTATCTTGGTATTGCAGACCCCCCAGTCCTCTAATAACCTTGGTCGCTCTTCTCTGCACCCGCTCCAGTTCAGCTATGTCTTTCTTATACACCGGAGACCAGAACTGTGCACAGTATTCTAAGTGTGGTCGAACTAGTGACTTGTATAGAGGTAAAATTATGTTCTCCTCATGAGCATCTATGCCTCTTTTAATACATCCCATTATTTTATTTGCCTTTGTAGCAGCTGTCTGACACTGGCCACTGAATATGAGTTTGTCATCCACCCATATACCCAGGTCTTTTTCATTGACGGTTTTGCCCAGAGTTTTAGAATTATGCACATAGTTATACATCTTATTACTTCTACCCAAGTGCATGACCTTACATTTATCCCCATTAAAGCTCATTTGCCATTTATCAGCCCAAGCTTCTAGTTTACATAAATCATCCTGTAATATAAAATTGTCCTCCCCTGTATTGATTACCCTGCAGAGTTTAGTGTCATCTGCAAATATTGAAATTCTACTCTGAATGCCCCCTACAAGGTCATTAATAAATATGTTAAAAAGAAGAGGGCCCAATACTGACCCCTGTGGTACCCCACTGCTAACCTCAACCCAGTCCGAGTGTGCTCCATTAATAACCACCCTTTGTTTCCTATCCCTGAGCCAGCTCTCAACCCACTTACACATATTTTCCCCTATCCCCATTACTCTCATTTTATGTAACAACCTTTTGTGTGGCACCGTATCAAAAGCTTTGGAAAAGTCCATATACACTACGTCCACTGGGTTCCCTTGGTCCAGTACGGAACTTACCTCTTCATAGAAGCTGATCAAATTAGTCTGACATGAACGGTCCCTAGTAAACCCGTGCTGATACTGGGTCATAAGGTTATTCCTCTTCAGATACTCCAGTATAGTATCCCTTAGAATGCCCCCACAGTAGAGGTTAAGCTTACTGGCCTATAATTACCGAGTTCAGTTTTTGCCCCTTTTTTGAATATTGGCACCACATTTGCTATACGCCAGTCCTGTGGTACAGACCCTGTTATTATGGAGTCTTTAAAGATTAAAAATAATGGTCTATCAATGACTGCACTTAGTTCCTGCAGTACTCGGGGGTGTATCCCATCCGGGCCTGGAGATTTGTCAATTTTAGTTATTTTTAGACGCCGCTGTACTTCCTGCTGGGTTAAGCAGGTGACATTTAATGGGGAATTTTTATCACTAGTCATTTTGTCTGCCATGGGATTTTCTTTTGTAAATACTGATGAAAAAAAGTCATTTAGCATATTGGCTTTTTCCTCATCCTCATCCACCATTTCACCCAGACTATTTTTAAGGGGGCCAACACTGTCATTTTTTAGTTTTTTACTATTTATATAGTTAAAGAATATTTTGGGATTATTTTTACTTTCTGACAATGAGTCTCTCTGTCTCAATCTTTGCTGCCTTGATTTGCTTTTTACAGAATTTATTTAATTTTCTGTATTTATTTAATGCCTCCTCACTACCTACTTCCTTTAATTCTCTAAATGCTTTCTTTTTGTCCCTTATTGCGCCCCTTACAGCTCTATTTAGCCATATTGGTTTCCTCCTATTTCTAGTATGTTTATTCCCATACGGTATATACTGTGCACAGGTCCTATCCAGGATGCTAATAAACGTCTCCCATTTTCTTTGTGTATTTTTGTGTCTCAGGATATCGTCCCAGTTAATTGCACCAAGATCCTCTCTCATCCGTTGGAAATTTGCCCTCCTGAAGTTTAGTGTCCTTGTCACCCCCCTACTACCCATCTTATTAAAGGTTACATGAAAACTTATTATTTTGTGATCACTATTCCCCAAGTGACCCCCGACCCTTATATTTGATATGCGGTCTGGCCTGTTGGTTAATATTAGGTCTAGCAGTGCCCCCCTCCTTGTTGGGTCCTGAACCAGTTGTGAAAGGTAATTGTCTCTCATAGTTGTCAAAAACCGATTACCTTTGCTGGAACTGCAGGTTTCTGTTCCCCAATCTATTTCAGGGTAGTTGAAGTCCCCCAAAATAATGACTTCTCCTTGACTCGCAGCTTCATCTATTTGCTTTACGAGGCTATTCTCCATTGCTTCCATTATTTTTGGAGATTTATAACAAATCCCTATCAGTAATTTATTATTTTTTCCCCCTCCCCTTATCTCCACCCACAGGGACTCTACATTTTCATTAAATTCACCTATATTATCACGCAGGATGGGTTTTAGGGTATGTGCACACGTTGCGGATTTCTTGCAGAAAATTCCTGAAGAAAACCGGAAATTTTCTGCAAGAAATCCGCATTTTTTTTTTTGCGTTTTTTTTCCGTTTTTTTCGCGTTTTTTTAGCATTCTGCAAGCGTAATTAGCTTGCAGAATGCTAAAGTTTTCCCTGCGATCTGTAGCATCGCTTGGAAAACTGACTGACAGGTTGGTCACACTTGTCAAACATAGCGTTTGACAAGTGTGACCAACTTTTTACTATAGATGCTGCCTATGCAGCATCTATAGTAAAAGATAGAATGTTTAAAAATAATAAAAAAAATAAAAAAATGCTTATACTCACCCAGACATCTCACCGGCGTCCGTTCCGTATAGCTGGTCTGTGCGCACAGGACCTCCCGTGACGTCACGGTCACGTGAGCGGTCACATGACCGCTCACGACCAATCACAGGACAGTGACGTCATTCGGCGAGGTCCTTCAGCGCACACCAGGTACAGAAACCGAACGGCAGCGTGCGAGGAGGCGGCAAGACATCGAGGGTGAGTATAGGACTGTTTATTATTTTATTTCTTATTTTTTGACCACTTATATGGTGCCCAGTGCGTGGAGGAGAGTCTCCTCTCCTCCACCCTGGGTACCAACCGCATATAATCTGCTTACTTCCCGCATGGTGTGCACAGCCCCGTGCGGGAAGTAAGCAGATCAATGGACCCCTAGGTGTGCGGAATCCCTGCAATTCCGCATTTTTAATGAACATGTTGCTTTTTTTTCCGCTATGCGATTTTTTCGCGGAAAAAATCGCAACATTTGCACCAAAAATGCGGAATACCCTGTAAATAATAGGAGGCTTATGTAAGCGTTTTTTTTCGCGTTTTTATCACGTTTTTATAGCGAAAAAACGCGAAAAAAACGCTAACAATCCTGAACGTGTGCACATGGCCTTAAGGAAGATTTTACATATAGACACACCCCTCCCCCTCGCTTATCTGTACGGTCATTTCTGAACAGGCTATAGCCCTGCAAGTTAACAGCCCAGTCATGACTCTCATCCAGCCACGTCTCAGATATCCCCACCATGTCATAATTATGCTCCAACAACATTAGTTCTAATTCATCCATTTTGTTGGCGAGGCTTCTGGCATTAGTATACATGCACTTGATGTTCCTCTCTGTACCTCTATTCTTTCTTAAATTACTAACTGTTCTAACCCCACCCCCCATGCCACCGCCACCCCCAACTTCCTTATTTGTGCCCAGGTCTCTATCTGCACTATCTTCCCCTCCTATAAAATGAATAACCTCCCCCCCAATCCCTAGTTTAAACACTCCTCCAACCTTCTAACCATTTTCTCCCCCAGCACAGCTGCCCCTTCCCCATTGAGGTGCAGCCCGTCCCTAGCGTAGAGCCTGTAGCCAACTGAGAAGTCGGCCCAGTTCTGCAGGAACCCAAACCCCTCCTTCCTACACCAATTCTTGAGCCACTTATTAACCTCCCTAATCTCCCGTTGCCTCTCTGGCGTGGCACGTGGTACAGGCAGTATTTCGGAAAATACCACGTTGGAGGTCCTTGCTTTCAGCTTGCAGCCTAGTTCCCTGAAATCATCTTTAAGGACCTTCCACCTACCTCTAACTTTGTCATTTGTGCCAATGTGCACCATGACCGCTGGGTCCTCACCAGCCCCTCCCAGTAATCTGTCCACCCGATCAGCGATGTGTCGGACTCGAGCGCCAGGTAGGCAGCACACCGTCCGACGATCCCTGTCTTTGTGACAGATTGCCCTATCTGTTCCCCTAATAATTGAGTCCCCCACTACCAGCACCTGTCTGGCCTGCCCTGCTCTCCTATTTCCCTCCTTACTGGAGCAGTCACTCCTCCGGCTTTCAGAGGACATGCCTGGCTGCAGCAGTGCTAATCCTGCACTGGCACACCCCTCATCTGCCAACTTAGCAAACTTATTGGGGTGTGCCAGATCAGGACTAGCCTCCCTGGCACTCTTCCCTCTACCCCGCCTTCTATCTGTCACCCAGCTAACTGCCACACTGTCCTGCAGCTCCATCCTACCATCCCCCTCCTCATCTATCCCATTGAGCGTCTGCTCTGTGAGCAGAAGACTCCTCTCCATATTGTCTATGGATCTCAGTGTTGCCAGCTGCACATTTAGATCCAGTATCTGGGTTTCCAAATGCACAATGTGCTCACATCTCGCACAGCAGTATGCACCCTCGACCAGCTGGTCAAGGACTGCATACATGTGGCAAGATGTGCACTGGATGGCATTAACAATTGTGGAGCACATTTCCTAATGGGGATTGCACCACACAGAAACGTTAATTAAAAATAAATACAAAGTATTAATAAAAAATTTTTTAAAAAAAACAGAAGCAATTCCTCCCTTGGAAACTCCCTGATTCCAAAGTCACTGAATCACAAGTCACACACTTACCGCCGTTCACACTTATGCTCAGGTCACACTCAGCTCGCTCACACTCGCTGTGCTGAAGATTTATAGATTTTTTTTTCTCTCTATCTCCCCTCAACAGCAATCCACCTTGCTGTTCAGATGCACTTCCAAAAAGGACTTGAGCCCCAAACAGCTGCCTCTTATATCCCCTTAATTATGAGCCCCCACCCTAAGTTAACTCCTTATGAATATAGCTACTCCCAATTCAGCAACTCACACAAATTCACACAGGTATTTGTTAAAGGCCTTCCAAATACCTCCTCACTGAATCACAAGTCACACACTTACCGCCGTTCACACTTACGCTCAGGTCACACTCAGCTCGCTCACACTCGCTGTGCTGAAGATTTATAGATTTTTTTTCTCTCTCTATCTCCCCTCAACAGCAATCCACCTTGCTGTTCAGATGCACTTCCAAAAAAAAGAAGAGACCAAGTCTCAATGAGGTAGTGCAACTTTTCAAGCTGCAAGTCCGTATGCAGCAAGGACTCCAGTACAAGTTCCTAGAACCGTATCTTCGCAAAGAGTAGGTCTTTTATATAAAACCAGTAGAGAGCACCTTTAAGAAGGTGCAAACTATATACAAGGAGTTTGTATCATGCATTGTTCATGATTCAGCAGTTCTTGATAACTTGTGCAAATGTAGAAAACAAACAAAAATAAGAAACAATAGGGATCCCGGGTCAACAAAGGGATCCCTTTAAGAGTTAACCCTGAACGGGTTTTAGCAGCAACATAGCAGAGGAAAACAATGAACTATTTACAGTCATGCAGAGTTTTTAAGATCTTACTCTTGTGGTGCAGAAGGTGGTTTCCTTCCGGGCCTCACCAGACCAACGGGTCGCGCTGCCGATCCAAGGAGCGGTTCCTGCCCCAGCAATGACAGGATCCCTCGCCGTGATGCTCTTCTCACTAATGGACCGGCATGCCCCCAAGGTACGTGGTGGGTCCGGGTTCCCCGCTGCTCCGCAGGGACAGGTTCCATTGCCTTTTCAGCAGGAGGTGCGTCTTCTGATGTGCCGGCAGCGGCCTGAAGTGCGACGCACCGCTGGACGCCCCAAGCTATCCAGCCAGCTTCACCTGTTTCCCTCCTCCACCTGGTGTAGGTTACAGCATCACCTGGCTCCAGGTCGCGAGCGAACCTTCCTCCGCAGGGCTCTACTTCCTCCCGGTCTACACGGACCTGTAGCGGCTCCCCAATCTCCTGTATAACTCCCCTTCCATGTCGGGAGTTAAAGGACACCACTACACCCCAGTGTGACGGCGGGGTTTCTTCCACGCTGGTCAGGTCAATCTGGGCTGCAGGCTGGGGCCGGCTCCGCCACGCCGTCAACAGGCGCCGCAGGTGTTCGGCCTCCGGCAGGATTCTCATGCCCTGTGTCTGCAGCGTACCTTCAGCCGCGGTCGGGTTGGGAGGAGCAGGGGACACCGGAGACAGGCGGACCTCCGTGGGCTGGCCCAGCCGAGTGAGCACGCATGCATCAGCCTCCAAGCGGCGTGCTATCTGTCGGGCCTCGGCTGCGGCCACACACTCCTCGGACATCTGCCAGTTAGGTCGACCCATCGGTGGTTCCGTGAGAGCCAGTCCCCACAATGATGGCGTCTCCGAGGCTGTGTCCGGTGATGCGGCTCCATGCCGAGTCAGGTCATCCCCACGCGGTGCTCCCGGCGTCTCCATCATTATCTCCCCCCCAGCGTCTTCTTCCCCGCGGTCTCTTTCGTGGGCGGCCCCGTCTCCATGGTCTCCACCCTCCAAACAGGATCAGGAGGCGGACCTCGGCTGTTGACGGACATGTCCTCAGGACACAGAAATATTTAGACTGGGCGGCCATTGTCGTTCGCGCTCTCCAGCTTGTCCACGCCTACTCCACGCCCCTCTTCTTCTCCTGCGCTCTCCTCAGCGCTGTAATGGCGGCGGATTTTGGCGGCAAGTGGCACAGCACAGTCTTTGCAATAAAGTACAGTCCAAGCACAATAAATCACAGTTCCAAGGCACACATGACCTGATTCCTCCGGCTTAAGTAGATCCTGTTTGTGACGCCAAGTTGTAGCGCCCCCACTGCCGCAGGGCCGAGGGGTACCCGGTACCGGGCCTCTGAGTCTCTGCTCTGGGGTTGTCACGGTGGCTAGACCCGGTCCGTGACCCTGCTGAGGGGCGTACAGTGATAGATGTAGATAGTAGTGGTGATGCGGTGCAGTAAATAACGAGGACACCAGGTTGCAGTCTCTTTACCTCTTTACTGAAGGTCTCTGGGTCCTCAGTCCGGAATACGGTTCACCAGGCTGCGCAAGTCCGGCCGGTCCGATGGCACCTCCAGAGTTCTCCTTGCACGTGGAAATCTGTGCCTTCCTGCTAGCGCTATGTGTTGTGGTCCTCCCCTGCTGTGCTTACGGGATAGTCCCCACAACTGTTGTGTCTGTTTCTCATGTTCCCGCACAACAACTCGATTAGATGATGTCCTGCTAATCCTCCGTCCCTCCCGGTGTTATGGTTGGGACGCACCTGTATGACGGGTAGGCTCGGAGCTCTTCCGGGACCCTAGAGTCGCCCCTCTCCACAGGTTGCCCCCCAAGTCTGCATAGGTGATTTAGGTGAGACAGCCCGCCTGTGACTGACTGTCCTGCCGTTGGTTTGAAGTATTGCTTGGAGCTAGATATATGAATACTTCCTCGGCGTTCCGGCCGCCGGTTGTGCGCCTCAGTAGGATGTTGCCTCGGTCTTACAGCACGACTCCTACTGGTATTCTCCTTCTTGCTTTGATCTTGTTTCTCACTCAGCACAATATATCTCGCTTCTGATCCTTTCTTAGGGCACCGCCGCTATGCTGAGCAGGCACGGTCCCGTGACGTTCTTTCTTGTTGCCAGGCCTCTGTCAGGGTCCCAAACCCGACAGGGACCCTACCGAATCTTCCCCACAACACCCCCTGCCACAAGGTGTTGCCTGGTTCCAACCCAGTCAGCTTTCTGAACTAACTTCCTGCCTGACCCCCAGTTTACCCACACGGTGAGGAGTGGCCTAATAAATAGCACCCTTAGCTCCCCCTGGAGGCCCGACTGTGAAATGTATTGGTGTATGTGATACCTGGTCAGATGAACTCCTTCAGTGCCATCAGACGTACCATAGCCCCCCTTAGCGGCGGAGCCACAGTACTGCAACGACCAGGACTCTGGGGCGCTGCACTCCCCCCCGGTTAAATCCAGTACTCCGGGACTGGGAAGAAAACAACAATACATGTCAGCAAAAAGACATACAATTTTTGTGAGTGCAATAACAATAAGCATATTTGAACAGAGCTCTGGGGCGCTGCACCCCTCCCTGGTGGTTGTCCTCAACTGAATAAAGCTGAGCTTCAACCTTCTGGCTCTCATTAAGTGCTGTGTTTTTAAAAATTGGTGGTTAGGGCCTACTAACGGTGTCTGCCCCTCCCTGGTGTTTGCCCTCAACTGAATAAAGCTGAGCTTCAGTCTTAGGCTTTTGGCCTAAAGTATCAGATATTAAACTGCATTTGGCCTATTAGTGTGTTTGGGCCCTTAAAACAGTGTCTGCTGCTCCTGGGTTTGCTACTCCACTGAACAAAGCAATGCCGCCTGTTTAGTCCTGTTACCAATTTTGAACTGCATTTAGCCTACTTTATTCTTTGGCCCTATATCTGTTTCCTCCTCATCCTGCCCATTGCCCAGCCACTGCTAGATGAGTCTGCTGGTACATTTACCTAGACCACTACATTCCCCTTGCACTCTACACAGCCAGAATCTGACCCTGCTGAAAGTAAGGTTCCCCTTCCCGCATGTTATACCACCTTACACAGGGACAAAGAGGAAGGTGCAGATGAAAGTGCAGGTTCCTTCATCAGGTGGGGGGGGCATACTCGTTGGCGACGTCACTGGCACAGGGCCCCTCAGAGTACGCAAAAGTGTCGCTGCTGGTGGGAGGCGCCCCCGCCGTGCAAACACACCGCTGTACTTTGAGGGGCCCTGTGCCAGTGCCAATGCGAACAATTGTGCCCCCCTGCTTGCTCAGGATCACAGCGCTTGCAACGTTGAAATACTTACCTCTCCCTGCTCCACCGCCGTGACGTAGTCCACGATTCCTGGGCCCACTAAAACCTTGAACCAGCCCTACCCCCCACAACTTTTGCCAAATGACCCCCAAGTTCCATTGAACAACTATTATTATAAAGTTAATTAAGACTGACAAGCTTCAGAAACAAGAATGGATGTTTTTGGCATTAAAATGGGCACTGTAGGTGTTTTCCTGGCCTCCACTCACTGCCGACTATGCTTCCCCATTGACTTGCATTGGGTTTCGTGTTTCGGTCGATCCCCGACTTTTAGCGATAATCGGCCGACTGCACTCGACTCGACTCTGGACAAAGTCGGGTTTCACAAAACCCGACTCGATCTTTAAAAAATGAAAGTCGCTCAACCCTAATCGTAACAGTTAGGGTACTGTCTCACAGTGGCACTTTTGTCGCTACGACGGTACGATCCGTGACGTTCCAGCGATATCCATACGATATCGCTGTGTCTGACACGCAGCAGCGATCAGGGACCCTGCTGAGAATCGTACTTCGTAGCAGATCGTTTGGAACTTTCTTTCGTCGCTGGATCTCCCGCTGTCATCGTTGGATCGGTGTGTGTGACACCGATCCAACGATGCGTTCGCTTGTAACCAGGGTAAACATCGGGTTACTAAGCGCAGGGCCGCGCTTAGTAACCCGATGTTTACCCTGGTTACCATCGTAAAAGTAAAAAAAAAAAACAGTACATACTCACATTCCGGTGTCCGTCAGGTCCCTAGCCATCTGCTTCCCGCACTGACTGACTGCCGGCCGGAAAGTAAGAGCAGAGCACAGCGGTGACGTCACCGCTGTGATCTGCTTTCACTTTACGGCGGCATTCAGTCAGAGCGGGAAGCAGACTGCAAGGGACCTGACGGACACCGGAATGTGAGTATGTACTGTTTGTTTTTTTTTACTTTTACGATGGTAACCAGGGTAAACATCAGGTTACTAAGCGCGGCCCTGCGCTTAGTAACCCGATGTTTACCCTGGTTACCCGGGGCCCTCGGCATCGTTGGTCGCTGGAGAGCGGTCTGTGTGACAGCTCTCCAGCGACCACACAACGACTTTCCAACGATCACGGCCAGGTCGTATCGCTGGTCGTGATCGTTGGAAAGTTGCAGAGTGTGACAGTACCCTTATTTGTACTAAATTAATTTACACTATTGGCTTATGCATTTTTGTTGAAGTGATAGTGATGTTTTAGGTAATTCTGAGGTACAATGTTATATGTATCGGCTACTAAACTTAAGACCACTTGAACTGAAACCAGAATATAACACAAGCTTTGGTTATTTTACCAAAATGATGATGCTTCTCTAAATCTAAAGCAAGTGGGCTGAGTGGGTTTGTCGGACTAAGCTAAATAATAATTTGTTTATTGTTGATTGATTTTCAGAGACAAAGACAAGACTAACACATTTGAAAATCCTGCATTTGAGGGTTGGTACTTGGCTATATTCTATATTTAACTCCTTTCTGACATTGGGCGTAACAGTACACTCAAGTCGTAATCCCTCCTTTTGATGTGGGCTCCGGCGCTGAGCCCACACCTTTCCCGGAACATCTCAGTTGTTTTGAACAGCTGACATGTGTCTCGAAGGCTGCTTTCACACTAGCGTCGGCACGGGGCCGTCGCTATGCATCGGCCCGACGTGCCGCGTTGTGAAAATAATGCCCGACGTGGGCAGCGGAAGCAGTCTTACGACGCTTCCGCTGCCCCATTGTAAGGTCCGGGGAGGAGGGGGCGGAGTTTCGGCCACGCATGCACAGGCGAAAATGGCGGACACGACGCGCAAAAAAGCATTACATGTAAGGTTTTTTTGTGCCGATGATCCGCCAAAACACGATGCAACCGTCACACGACGGTTGCGACATGTGGCCATACGTCACAATGCGTCGCTAATATAAGGCTATGGGGAAAAAACGCATCCTGCAGACAACTTTGCAGGATGCGTTTTTTCTCCTAAACGATGCATTGGGATGTACAGCAAACAACGCTAGTGTGAAAGTAGCCTCACAGCCGCAATCGCGATGCACCCGCCGCTGTTAACCTGTTAAATGCCACCGTCAATCTCTGGGAAGTGAGACGGAAATCCCGCCCATCGGTGACCTCGTCATGTGATCGTGGGTCACCGATGGGTCGGCATGACAACCAGAGGTCTCCAGCGGAACTCAATGTTTGTCACTGCTGTATTGCTCTGAGTGCTGCTTGGTGGTGGGCGCTTGTAGCAAGTGAGCATTTCTGCTACATAAAGGCGATGTGATCATCACGTGTATATAGAAGAGCCGATCAGACAACTGCAGCCTCTAGTCACCCATGGTGACTATTGAAGCATGCCAAAAGTAAAAAAAATGTTTTTAAAAATATAAAGAAAAATAAAAAATATAAAAATCACCCCCCCCTTTCGCCCATTCAAAATATAGCAATTAAAAAAAATCAAACCTACACATATTTGGTATCACCACGTTCAGAATCGCATGATTTATCAATATAAAGAATTACCGTAACCAGATTGATAAACGGTGTAACGAGAAAAAAAATTCAAACCACCCACATTATTTTTTTTGGGTTGTATCTACACCAAAATGGTATCCATAAAAATGTCAGCTCAGCGCGCAAAAAATAAGCCCTCATCCAACCCCAAATCACAAAAAATGGAGACGCTACAAGTCTCAGAAAATGGCTCCATTTTTTTTTTTACCAAAGTTTAGATTTTTTTCACCACTTAAATAAAATAGAACCTAGACATGTTTGGTGTCTATGAACTCATAATGACCTGGAGAATCATAATGTCAGGTCAGTTTTAGCATTTAGTGAATATGGTAAAAACAAACTAACCAAAAAAATACCGTGGAATTGCACTTTTTTTTGCACTTGGAATTTTTCCCCATTTTTCAGTACAAGATATGTTAAAACCAATGGAGTCTTTCAAAAGTACAACTTGTCCTGCAAAAAACAAGCCCTCGCATGGCCATTTTTGCTTAAAAATAAAAAAGTTATGGCTCTGGGAAGAAGGGGAACAAAAAAACAAAAATGGAAAATGGCCCGGGGGTTAAGGGGTTAAAGTGCTTGTCCAGTCTTAAGTCTTAGGCTGGGGTCTCACTGGCGACTAAAACAGACGAGTGCAATGCAATAAAAAATTGCATTGCACTCAGACCAATGTTAAACAATGGGGCAGCTCCCAGCAGCCGATTTTTTGTAAGCCTATGGGTGCGAGTGAGACAACGCACACCACTCGGATATCATCCGAGTGATGTGCGTTAAACGCTGACCCCGGAAATGGAGGAGATGGAGAAATTAGTTTCTCCGCCTCCTCCGCAGCTGTGCTCCGATCCGCTCTGTGCAAGAGGCTCGGAGCACAGATGCATGACACTCGGCTCCCGCTCGCAGCAGAGCAGGAGCCGAGGGTCCTGCATCGGATGCAATAAGCTAGTGTGACCCCGGCCTTAAGTGCTTAAAAGGAACCTGTCACTTCCAGAAACACTATTTGCCTGCAGACAGAGGGGTATTTTGTAGGCAAATAGAGTTTAAAAGGATCCTGTCGCATCCTTTTTCCACATTAAATGGCTCCCAATGTCTTGCAAATGATGTGATGTGCATCACTAACATGGTCTTATCAAGCACACTTTCCTCTATTTATCTAAAAAAAACCACTTTTTATCCTTAAGTGAATTAATAACATATCTTTTTCAGTCATGGGGTGGTGCTTTCTATCCTTCTAGTCAGTCATGGTCCTCTTCAAGTTATTCATTCCCGTCAGAGCTGATTGATTGCCTGGACTGCCCCAATGTCATGGCAATCACCCAGTAAATATTGCGCTTGCACACTGACTATGAGGTCTCTGTGCATGCGCACTGAATCTGGGTGTACATCACTATCTTAATATCTGTGCATGCTCTGGAGCCTTGGTGAGTCAGTGGCTAGGTGATGCATGCATTGTGAGCGCACATGCTATTTGAGGCACTCTATTCCCACAGCACTAGAGCATTTGCAGATATGAAATTAAGCTGGGGATGTACACCTAAATACAGTGCGCATGCATGGAGACCTCGTAGTCAGTGTGCAAATGCAAAATTTACTGGGTCATTGCCATGACATTGGGGCAGAATACCAGCTCCCAGCTAACTGCTTTAGCTTCACTGTTTATCAAAAATGGGGGAAACCCCACACTGGTTTTTAAATTATTTATTTAAATGATTTAAAAAACTGAAGTGGAGGCTCCTCTAGTTTTGATAACCAGCCAGGATAAAGCTGATAGGTGAGAGTTCAGCCCCCAGCGGTCAGATTTACCTGCACTGGTTATCAAGAATAGAGTGGATCTTACGTGTTTTTTAATTTATTTTTTAACATCATTCTCTGGTCAATTAGAACCATGACAATAAATAACATGGCTGTGATGGGGCCGGAAAAGCTCAAACAGGAAAAGCTTGTTAATTGGCTGCGCTGCAGGTTTTCAACAAGCTTTGTTCTGGCTGCCAAACCAAACAGCAATACGGACTTCCAGCAGAAGTCCGTGTTCAGGGCCCGTGCACACACACTAGGTGACCAGTACAGACCCTGAACTTTACCGTTTGGGTTTACCCATCTCTACTAGCAAAACAATGGGGACAGTTTAATATCAAAAAAGATTGTAACATAGTAACATAGTTAGCAAGGACGAAAAAAGACATTTGTCCATCCAGTTCAGCCAGGATTCCATCAGAATAAATCCCCAAATCTACGTCCTTCTAAAGAACCTAATAACTGTAAGATACAATATTGTTTCGCTCCAGGAAGACATCCAGGCCCTCTTGAACCCTTCAACTGAGTTCACCATCACCACCTCCTCAGGCAAGGAATTCCAGATTCTCACTGCCATGACAGTGAGGGTATGTGCACACGCTGCGGATTTCGCTGTGGAACCGCAGCGTTTCCGCAGCTGCGGGTCAGCAGCGGTTTCCCATAAGTTTACAGTACAATGTAAACCTATGGGAAACAAAATCCGCAGTGCACATGCTGCGGAAAAAAACGTGCGGAAACACAGCGGTTTATATTCCGCAGCATGTCAATTCTTTGTGCGGATTCCGCTGCGGGTTTACACCTGCTCCAACAGAAAACTGCAGGTGTAAACCCGCAGCGGAAACCGCACTAGAAACCGCGATAAATCCGCAGTAAAAACCACAGCAGTTTTACACTGCGGATTTATCAATTCCGCTGCGGAAAATTCCGCAATGGAATCCGCAGCGTGTGCACAAGCCCTAAAGAATCCTCTTCAATACTGGTGGAAAAACCTCTCCACCAGACGCAGAGAATGCCCCCTTGTGACCATCACCTTCCTTGGTATAAACAGATCCTCAGAGAGATATTTGTATTGTCCCCTTCTATACTTATACATAGTTATTAGATCGCCCCTCAGTCGTCTTTTTTTCTAGACTAAATAATCCTAATTTTGCTGATTTCTCTGGGTATTGTAGTTCCCCCATCCCCTTTATAATTTTGTGATTCCCTTTAAATCATGTCACTGTATGGGAGATTAACTAAACCAAAAGTACCATAATTGTTGCTAAATTCAAATAAAAATGTGCTATATGTTTAACCCTTCATTTTGTTTTTTCGTTTTCGTTTTTCGCTCCCCTCCTTCCCAGAGCCATAACTTTTTTATTTTTCTGTCAATATGGCCATGTGTGGGCTTATTTTTTGCGGGACAAGCTGTACTTTTGAACAACATCATTGGTTTTAGCATGTCATCTACTAGAAAACGGGAAAAAAATTCCAAGTGCGGTGAGTTTGCAAGAACAAAGTGCAGTCCCACACTTGTTTTTAGTTTGGCTTTTTTCCTAGGTTCCCTAAATGCTAAAACTGACCTACGATTTTGATTCTCCAGGTCATTATGAGTTCATAGACACCTAACATGTCTAGGTTCTTTTTTATCTAAGTGTTGAAAAAAAATTCCAAACTTTGCTAAAAGAAACAAAAAATTGCACCATTTTACTATACTCGTAGCGTCTCCATTTTCCGTGATCTGGGGTCGGGTGGGGGCTTATTTTTTGCGTGCCGAGCTGGCGTTTTTAATGATACCATATTGGTGCAGATACATTCTTTAGATCGCCCATTATTGCATTTTAATGCAATGTCACGGCGACCATAAAAACGTAATTCTGGTGTTTCGAATTTTTTTCTCGCTATGCCGTTTAGCGATCAGGTTAATCCTTTTTTTATTGATAGATCAGGTGATTCTGAATGCGGCGATACCAAATATGTGTAGGTTTGATTTTTTTTATTGTTTTATTTTGAATGGAGCAAAAGGGGATGATTTAAACTTTTTTTTTTCATATTTTTTAAAACTTTTTTTTTACTTTTGCCATGCTTCAATAGCCTCCATGGGAGGCTAGAAGATGGCACAACTCGATTGGCTCAGCTACATAGGAGCGAAGCTCAGATCGCTTCTATGTAGCTGAATTCCTGCATTGCTATGAGCACCGACAATAGGGTGGCGCTCATAGCTATCCGGCATCAACAACCATAGAGGTCTCAAGGAGACCTCTGGTTGTTATGCCGACACATCGCTGACCCCCGATCATGTGACGGGGACAGCGATGCACTCATTTCCGGCCCGATGGCCAAAAGCGGTAGTTTAATGCCGCTGTCAGCATTTGACAGCGGCATTTAACTAGTTAATAGTGGCGGGTGAATCGCGATTCCACCCGCCGCTATTGCGGGCACATGTCAGCTATTCAAAACAGCTGACATGTCCCGGCTTTGAAGCGGGCTCACCGCCGGAGCCTGCATCAAAGCAGGGGATCTGACCTCGGACATACTATCCCGTCCGAGGTCAGAAAGGGGTTAAAGGGGTTGTCTGGTCTGAAACAACAAGTCTGTAGTCAGACTGCAGACTTGTGACTCCTCACATCACTCGCACTGTGCGCTAAGAAGATTATCATGTGTCAATGTGATACTGTATGCAAACTCCTGGGCACAATCCAACTAGATGGGTGTGGTCTCTCTCAATGCAAGGCTGCCGTCACCCTAGCAGTATTTGGTCAGTATTTTACATCAGTATTTGTAAGCCAAAACCAGGAGTGGAATAAATAGAGGAAAAGTATAAGGCCGGCGTCACACTCGGCGTAAGACAATACGGTCCGTATTTTACGGCCGTAATACGTAGAAATGTTCCCAAAATAGTGATCCGTAGGCAGGGTGTGTCAGCGTATTTTGCGCATGGCATCCTCCGTATGTAATCCGTATGGCATCCGTACTGCGATATTTTCTCGCAGGCTTGCAAAACCGACATCTAATGGATTTATGTGCTCAAATGTTCGGGAAAACATATATACAGTATATATATATATATATATATATATATATATATATATATATATATATATATATATATGTCATTGAGACACATATATATATATAGTCTGTATTCATATTTACTACAGCGCGATATCTGTGAAAAGCCGGTAATTCAATTGCCGGCTTTTCATTTCTCCATCCCAAACCCGACAGGATATGAGACATGGTTTACATACAGTAAACCATCTCATATCCCCATTTTTTTGGCATATTCCACACTACTAATGTTAGTAGTGTGTGTATGCAAAATTTGGGCACTGTAGCTGCTAAAATAAAGGGTTAAATCGCGGAAAAAATTGGCGTGGGCTCCCGCGCAATTTTCTCCACCAGAGTGGTAAAGCCAGTGACTGACGGCAGATATTAATAGCCAGGAGAGGGTCCATGGTTATTGCCCCCCCCCCGTGGCTAAAAACATCTGCCCCCAGCCACCCCAGAAAAGGCACATCTGGAAGATGCGCCTGTTCTGGCACTTGGCCACTCTCTTCCCATTCCCGTGTAGCGGTGGGATATGGGATAATGAAGGGTTAATGCCACCTTGCTATTGTAAGGTGACATTAAGCCAGGTTAATAATGGAGAGGTTTCAATTATGACACCTATCCATTATTAATCCAATTGTTTGAAAGGGTTAAAACACACACACACACACATGATTTAAAAGTATTTTAATGAAATAAACACAGCGGTTGTTTTAATATTTTATTGCTCTCTCAATCCATTTGCAGACCCTCGCTTGGCAAGATAATAAACGCACAAGATACATACCCTCACATGAACCGTCACGTCCCACGAGGTAATCCATCTGAAGGGGTTAAAATAATTTACAAGCAGGAGTCCTGCAAATGCAGCTGTGCTCGTGCTTGTAATTCCCCGGCGACTGAAGGAAATGTAGGTCATTGACCTACATTTCCTTCAGTGGCGGTGATGCGCCCCCTGGTGGATGTCCTCATATGACCTGGAGCGTGGGAAAAAGTTCCCAGGCTGCAGTTCATGAGAACATCCAGCAGGGGCGCATCACCGCGACTGAAGGAAAAGTAGGTCAATGACCTACATTTCCTTCATTCGCCGGGGAATTACAAGCACGAGCACAGCTGCATTTGCAGGGCTCCTGCTTGTAAATTATTTTAACCCCTTCAGATGGATTACCTCGTGGGACTGACGGGTCAGCAGAAGGTATGTATATTGTGGGTTTATTGTTTTACCAAGCGAGGGTCTGCAAATGGATTGAGAGAGCAATAAAATATTAAAACAACCGCTGTGTTTATTTCATTAAAATACTTTTAAATCATGTGTGTGTGTGTGTGTTTTAACCCTTTCAAACAATTGGATTAATAATGGATAGGTGTGATAATTGACACCTCTCCATTATTAATCTGGCTTAATGTCACCTTACAATAGCAAGGTGGCATTAACCCTTCATTACCCCATATCCCACCACTACACGGGAATGGGAAGAGAGTGGCCAAGTGCCAGAACAGGCGCATCTTCCAGATGTGCCTTTTCTGGGGTGGCTGGGGGCAGATGTTTGTAGCCACGGGGGGGCCAATAACCATGGACCCTCTCCTGGCTATTAATATCTGCCGTCAGTCACTGGCTTTACCACTCTGGCGGAGAAAATTGCGCGGGAGCCCACGCCAATTTTTACCGCCATTTAACCCTTTATTTTAGCAGCTACAGCGCTGAAATTTTGCACATACACACTACTAACATTAGTAGTGTGGAATATGCAAAAAAAAAGGGGATATGAGATGGTTTACTGTATGTAAACCATGTCTCATATCCTGTCGGGTTTAGGCAGGAGAAATGAAAAGCCGGCAATTGAATTACCGACTTTGCACTAACACCGCTGCGTATTTCTCGCAAGTCACACTGCTGGTCCGTGTGGAATCTGTATTTTTCTCGCCCCCATAGACTTTCATTGGCGATTTTTTTTTGCGCAATACGCTGACAAACGCAGCATGCTTCGATTTTGTACGGCCATAGAATGCCGTATATTACGGATCCGTAATATACGGCTGATAGGACGAGACCCATTGAGAAGCATTGTGCCGTATGTTATGCGAGTTTTACGCACGTAGTTTCTGCGCTCTTACGTCCGTAAAACTCGCATGTGTGACGGCGGCCCAATAGAAACACGTCACCACTTCTGCATTTATCACCCACTCCTGGTTTTAGCTTACAAATACTGAGGTAAAATACTGACCAAATACTGCTAGTGTGACGGCAGCCCAAGTGTATTGAGCAAGGCCAGAAACTATCTAGTCAGATTGTGGCAGGGAGCATCGGAAATATTAATTTACTATATTTTCATTCTTACTTTGCTTCCTTCTAGATAATGACATCTAATTTCATCCCCGATTGCTGGAATTCTTCTTCCCTCCTAGTGCCACCATTACCTGTCAAACGCTATACAATTGTGGAAAGAAGAGCAATCTTACATAGTAAATGCTTTAAATATTAAAACACCTTCCAGTATGCAAAATGACTATTCAGTTTAGGCTACATTTTTGGACACAGTACAGTGTTATGCAGATTTTTATATACAGCTCTGGCAAAAATTAAGAGACCACTGCAAAATGTTCAGTTTGTCAGATTTTTCTCTTTATAGGTATATTTTTGAGTAATTTTTTTCTTTTATTCTAATAACTACTGACAACGTCTCCGAATTTCTAAGCAATACATTTTGTATTTTTTTCTGAAAAGAAGAAATGAATAAAATTACAAAAAAAAAACAGTGCTTTCAGACCTCAAATAATGCAAAGAAACAAGTTCATAATCATTTAGAAACAACAATACTAATGTTTTAACTCAGGAAGAGTTCAGAAATATTTTGTGGAAAAACCATGATTTTTAATCACAGCTTTCATGCGTCTTGGCATGCTTTCCACCAGTCTTTCACACTGCTTCTGGCGCAAAAATTTAAGCAGTTCTTCTTTGCTTGATGGCTTGTGACTATCCATCACATCCTCCTGATTACATTCCAGAGATTTTCAATGGGGTTCAGGTCTGGAGATTGGGCTGCACATGACAGGGTTTTGATGTGGTGGTCTCTTAATTTTTGTCAGAGCTGTATATATACACAGTGCCTTGCGAAAGTATTCGGCCCCCTGGAACTTTTCAACCTTTTCCCACATATCATGCTTCAAACGTAAAGATACCAAATGTAAATTTTTGGTGAAGAATCAACAACAAGTGGAACACAATTGTGAAGTTAAACTACATTTATTGGTTATTTAAAATTTTTGTGGAAATTCAAAAACCGAATAGTGGGGCGTGCAATATTATTCGGCCCCTTTACTTTCAGTGCAGCAAACTCACTCCAGAAGTTCATTGTGGATCTCTGAATGACCCAATGTTGTCCTAAATGCCTAATGATGATAAATATAATCCATCTGTGTGTAATCAAGTCTCCGTATAAATGCACCTGCTCTGTGATAGTCTCAGGGTTCTGGTTGAAGCACAGAGAGCATCATGAAGACCAAGGAACATAACAGGCAGGTCCATGATACTGATGTGGAGAAGTTTAAAGCTGGATTTGGATACAAAATGATTTCCAAAACTCTAAACATCTCAAGGAGCACTGTGCAAGCGATCATATTGAAATGGAAGGAGTGTCATACCACTGCAAATCTACCAAGACCTGACCGTCCCTCTAAATTTCATCTCAAACAAGGAGAAGACTGATCAGAGATGCAGCCAAGAGGCCCATGATCCCTCTGGATGAACTGCAGAGATCTACAGCTGAGGTGGGAAAGTCTGTCCATAGAACAACAATCAGTCGTACACTGCACAAATCTGGCCTTTATTGAAGAGTGGCAGTAAGAAAGCCATTTCTCAAAGGTATCCATAAAAAGAGTTGTTTAAAGTTTACAACAAGCCACTTGGAAGAAACACCAAACATGTGGAAGAAGGTGCTCTGGTCAGATGAAACAAAAATCAAACTTTTTGGCAACAATGCCAAACGATATGTTTGGTGTAAAGGCAACACAGCCCATCACCCTGAACACACCATCCCCACTGTCAAACATGGTGGTGGCAGCATCATGGTTTGGGCCTGCATTTCTTCAGCCTTCAGCAGGGACAGGGAAGATGGTTAAAATTGATGGGAAGATGGATGGAGCCAAATACAGGACCATTCTTGAAGAAAACCTGTTGGAGTCTGCAAAAAACCTGAGACTGGGACGGAGATTTGTCTTCCAACAAGACAATGATCCCAAACATAAAGCAAAATCTACAATGGAATGGTTCACAACTAAAAATATCCAGGTGTTAGAATGGCCAAGTCAAAGACCAGACCTCAATCCAATCGAGAATCTATGGAAAGAGCTGAAAACTGCTGTTCACAAACTATCTCCATCAAACCTCAATGAGCTCGAGCAGTTTGCCAAGGAAGAATGGGCAAGAATTTCAGTCTCGATGTACAAAACTGATAGAGACATACCCCAAGCGAGTTGCAGCTATAATCGCAGCAAAAGGTGGCGCAGCAAAGTATTAAGTTAAAGGTGCCGAATAATATTGAAATATTGGCTTCTCCAAATGTGCTTTTGCATACCTCAGCCGACTCTGTTTGTGGCGTGCTTGCAGAAATGGCTTCTTTCGCATCACTCTCCCATACAGCTTCTCCTTGTGCAAAGTGTGTTGTATAGTTGACGATGCACAGTGACACCATCTGCAGAAAGTTGATGCTGCAGCTCTCTGGAGGTGGTCTGAGGATTGTCCTTGACTGATCTCACCATTCTTCTTCTCTGCTTTTCTGATGTTTTTCTTGGCCTGCCACTTCTGGCCTTAACAAGAACTGTACCTGTGTTCTTCCATTTCCTTACTATGTTCCGCACAGTGGAAATTAACAGGTTAAATCTCTGACACAGCTTTTTGTATCCTTCCCCTGAACAACTATGTTGAATAATCTTTGTTTTCAGATCACTTGACAGTTGTTTTGAGGAGCCCATGATGCCACTCTTCAGAGGAGATTCAAACAGGAAAACAACTTGCAAGTGGCCACTTTAAGTAGCTTTTCTCATGATTGCATACACCTGGCCACGAAGTTCAAAGCTCAATGAGGTTACAAAACCAAAAAAAGTGCTTTAGTAAGTCAGTAAAAAGTAGGTAGGAGTATTTAAAACAAGAAAATGATAAGGGTGTCCATACTTATGCACCTGTCAAATTTTGTTTGAATGCAGATTGCACATTTTCTGTTAGTACAATAAACCTAATTTCAAGGCAGAAACATTACTGTGTCCAACATTTATTAGATATATGAAGCTGAAATAGCTGTTGCAAAAAAAAAAAAAATTTATAAAACATTAAGCTTAAGATTAATAGGGGTGCCCAAACTTTTTCATATAACTGTATATATATATGTATATATATATATATATATATATATATATATATATATATATATATATATATATATATATATATAATTCAATGTAAATAATAAGTGGAGGGTCAAACAAATCTGGACCATCAAGTTTAGTTTCTGTGCTCAGATAAGCAAAACCATGAATGACCATGAAGCATTATTAAACATGATTCCTGTTTTGTACTGCAATGATGCAAATTTTATTTTGCAATATAAAATAAAATGTAACTAGACAACACGCTGAGCCTCATCTTATGCCAAGACAAGATGCAGACCCCTATTTTCTGTCTATACTACAAAGTGTTCTTTTTATCTAGGGTCTTTGCCAATCATTATTGAGACCCATAACTGTTATCTTTCCTAAGCATTTATTTACTTCTGTACTGAAAAACGAAAATTCAGTCACTAATGTTGTTTGCCAATGGTCAGTTTAAGCAACCATATTAACCCCTTAAGCCCCAAGGGTGGTTTGCACGTTAATGACCAGGCCAATTTTTACAATTCTGACCACTGTCCCTTTATGAGGTTATAACTCTGGAACGCTTCAACGGATCTTGGCGATTCTGACATTCTTTTCTCGTGAGATATTGTACTTCATGTTAGTGGTAAAATTTATTCGATATAACTTGTGTTTATTTGTGAAAAAAATGGAAATTTGGCAAAAATTTCACAATTTTCCAAATTTGAATTTTTATGCCCTTAAATCACAGAGATATGTCACACAAAATACTTAATAAGTAACATTTCCCACATGTCTACTTTACATCAGCACAATTTTGGAACCAACATTTTTTTTGTTAGGGAGTTATAAGGGTTAAAAGTTGACCAGCAATTTCTCATTTTTACAACACCATTTTTTTTTAGGGACCACATCTCATTTGAAGTCATTTTGAGGGGTCTATATGATAGAAAATAACCAAGTGTGACACCATTCTAAAAACTGCAACCCTCAAGGTGCTCAAAACCACATTCAAGAAGTTTATTAACCCTTCAGGTGTTTCACAGGAATTTTTGGAATGTTTAAATAAAAATGAACATTTAACTTTTTTTCACACAAAATTTACTTCAGCTCCAATTTGTTTTATTTTACCAAGGGTAACAGGAGAAAATGGACCCCAAAAGATGTTGTACAATTTGTCCTGAGTACGCTGATACCCCATATGTGGGGGTAAACCACTTTTTGGGCACATGACAGAGCTCGGAAGCGAAGGAGCGCCATTTGACTTTACAATGCAAAATTGACTGGAATTGAGATGGGACGCCATGTTGCGTTTGGAGAGCCACTGATGTGCCTAAACATTGAAACCCCCCACAAGTGACATCATTTTGGAAAGTAGACCCCCTAAGGAACTTATCTAGAGGTGTGGTGAGCACTTTGACCCACCAAGTGCTTCACAGAAGTTTATAATGCAGAACCGTAAAAATAAAAAATCATATTTTTTCACAAAAATGATCTTTTCGCCCCCAATTTTGTATTTTCCCAAGGGTAAGAGAAGAAATTGGACCCCAAAAATTGTTGTGCAATTTGTCCTGAGTACGCTGATACCCCATATGTGGGTGTAAACCATTGTTTGGGCGCAGGGAAGAGCTCGGAAGGGAAGGAGCGCCATTTGACTTTTCAATGCAAAATTGACTGGAATTGAGATGGGACGCCATGTTGCGTTTGGAGAGCACCTGATGTGCCTAAACATTGAAACCCCCTACAAATGACACCATTTTGGAAAGTAGACCCCTTAAGGAACTTATCTAGATGTGTGGTGAGCACTTTGACCCAACAAGTGCTTCACAGAAGTTTATAATGCAGAGCCGTAAAAATAAAAAATCATATTTTTTCACAAACATGATGTTTTCGCCCCCAATTTTTTATTTTCCCAAGGGTAAGAGAAGAAATTAGACCACAAAAGTTGTTGATCAATTTGTCCTGAGTACAACGATACCCCATATGTGAGGGTAAACCACTGTTTGGGCGCATAGCAGAGCTCGGAAGGGATGGATCGCCATTTGACTTTTCAATGCAAAATTGACTGGAATTGAGATGGGACACCATGTCGCGTTTGGAGAGCTCCTGATGTGCCTAAACATTAAAACCCCCCACAAGTGACACTATTTTGGAAAGTAGACCCCCTAAGGAACTTATCTTGATGTGTTTTGAGAGCTTTGAACTTCCAAGTGTTTCACTACAGTTTATAACGCAGAGCCGTGAAAATAAAAAAAAAATGTTTTTCAGAAAAATGATTTTTTTAGCCCCCAGTTTTGTATTTTCACAAGGGTAACAGGATAAATTGGACTCCAAAAGTTGTTGTCCAATTTGTCCTGAGTACGCTGATACCCCATATGTGGGGGGGAACCACTGTTTGGGCGCATGGCAGAGCTCGGAAGGGAAGGAGCGCCATTTGGAATGCAGACTTACATAGATGGATTGGTCTGCAGGCATCACGTTGCATTTGCAGAGCCCCTGATGTACCCAAACAGTACAACCCCCCCACAAGTGACCCCATATTGGAAACTAGACCTCCTGAGGAACTTATCTAGATGTGTTTTGAGAGCTTTGAACCCCCAAGTGTTTCACTACAGTTTATAACGCAGAGCCGTGAAACTAAAAATGCTTTTTTTTTCAGAAAAATGATTTTTTAGCCCCCAGTTTTATATTTTCACAAGGGTAACAGGATAAATTGGACCCCAAAAGTTGTTGTCCAATTTGTCCTGAGTACGCTGATACCCCATATGTGGGGGGAACCACTGTTTGGGCGCATGGCAGAGCTCGGAAGGGAAGGAGCGCCATTTGGAATGCAGACTTAGGCCGGCGTCACACTTGGCGTAAGACAATACGCCACGTATTATACATCCGTACTACGGCCATAATACGGCGAAATGTTCCCAAAATATTGATCCGTAGTCAGGGTGTGTCAGCGTATTTTGCGCATGGCATCCTCCGTATGTAATCCGTATGGCATCCGTACTGCGAGATTTTCGCGCAGGCTTGCAAAACCGACATCTAATGGATTTATGTGCTCAAATGTTCAGGAAAACATATATACAGTATATATATATATATATATATATATATATATATGTCATTGAGACACATATATATATATTCTGTATTTAGATTTCATTCAGCGCGATATCTGTGAACAGCCGGTAATTCAATTGCTGGCTTTTCATTTCTCCTGCACAAACCCGACAGGATATGAGACATGGTTTACATACAGTAAACCATCTCATATCCCCATTTTTTTTGCATATTCCACACTACTAATGTTAGTAGTGTGGATGTGCAAAATTTCAGCGCTGTAGCTGCTAAAATAAAGGGTTAAATGGCGGTAAAAATTGGCGTGGACTCCCGCGCACTTTTCTCCGCCAGAATGGTAAAGCCAGTGACTGACGGCAGATATTAATAGCCAGGAGAGGGTCCATGGTTATTGTCCCCCCCTGGCTACAAACATCTGCCCCCAGCCACCCCAGAAAAGGCACATCTGGAAGATGCGCCTATTCTGGCACTTGGCCACTCTCTTCCCACTCCCATGTAGCGGTGGGATATGGGGTAATGAAGGGTTAATGTCACCTTGCTATTGTAAGGTGACATTAAGCCAGATTAATAATGGAGAGGCGTCAATTATGACACCTATCCATTATTAATCCAATTGTTTGAAAGGGTTAAAAAACACACACACACATGATTTAAAAGTATTTTAATGAAATAAACACAGCGGTTGTTTTAATAATTTATTGCTCTCTCAATCCATTTGCAGGCCCTCGCTTGGCAAAATAATAAATGCACAAGATACATACCCTCAGCTGAACCGTCACGTCCCACGAGGTAATCCATCTGAAGGGGTTAAAATAATTTACAAGCAGGAGCCCTGCTAATGCAGCTGTGTGCTCGTGCTTGTAATTCCCCGGCGAATGAATGAAATGTAGGTCATTGACCTACATTTCCTTCAGTCGCGGTGATGCGCCCCCTGGTGGATGTCCTCATATGACCTGGAGCGTGGGAAAAAGTTCCCAGGCTGCAGTTCATGAGAACATCCAGCAGGGGCGCATCACCGCGAGTCAATGTAAGTACAGATCACTCTGCTTTCCTTTCAGCACCCGGGGATTACAGGCACGAGCGAGTGGTTTATCGCAGCTCGTGCCTGTAATATTATTTAACCCCTTCAGATGGATTACCTCGTTGGACGTGATAGGACATCAGAAGGTATGTATCTTGTGCGTTTATTATTTTGCCAAGCGAGGGCCTGCAAATGGATTGAGAGAGCAATAAATTATTAAGACAACCGCTGTGTTTATTTCATTAAAATACTTTTAAATCATGTGTGTGTGTGTTTTTTAACCCTTTCAAACAATTGGATTAATAATGGATAGGTGTCATAATTGACGCCTCTCCATTATTAATCTGGCTTAATGTCACCTTACAATAGCAAGGTGGCATTAACCCTTCATTACCCCATATCCCACCGCTACAAGGGAGTGGGAAGAGAGTGGCCAAGTGCCAGAATAGGCGCATCTTCCAGATGTGCCTTTTCTGGGGTGGCTGGGGGCAGATGTTTTTAGCCACGGGGGGGGCCAGTAACCATGGACCCTCTCCTGGCTATTAATATCTGCCGTCCGTCACTGGATTTACCATTCTGGCGGAGAAAATTGCGCGGGAGCCCACGCCAATTTTTTCCGCCATTTAACCCTTTATTTTAGCAGCTACAGCGCTGAAATTTTGCACATACACACTACTAACATTAGTAGTGTGGAATATGCAAAAAAAATGGGGATATGAGATGGTTTACTGTATGTAAACCATGTCTCATATCCTGTCGGGTTTGTGCAGGAGAAATGAAAAGCCGGCAATTGAATTACCGACTTTTCACTAACACCGCTGCGTATTTCTCGCAAGTCACACTGCTGGTCCGTGTGGAATCCGTATTTTTCTTGCCCCCATAGACTTTCGTTGGCGATTTGTTTGCGCAATACGCTGACAAAGGCAGCATGCTGCGATTTTGTACGGCCGTAGAAAGCCGTTTATTACGGATCCGTAATATACGGCTGATAGGAGCAGCCCTATTGAGAATAATTGTGCCGTATGTTATGCGAGTTTTACGGACGTAGTTTCTGCGCTCTTACATACGTAAAACTCGCCAGTGTGACACCGGCCTTAGATGGATTGGTCTGCAGGCGTCATGTTGCATTTGCAGAGCCCCTGATGTACCCAAACAGTATAAACCCCCCATAAGTGACCCCATATTGGAAACTAGACCTCCCAAGGAACTTATCTAGATGTGTTGTGAGAACTTTGAACCCCAAAGTGTTTCACTACAGTTTACAACGCAGTGCTGTGAAAATAAAAAATCCTTTTTTTCCCACAAAAATGATTTTTAGCCCCCCAAATTTTTATTTTCCCAGAGATAACAAGAGAACTTGGACCCCAAAAGTTGTTGTCCAATTTGTCCCGAGTACGCTGATGCCCCATATGTTGGGGTAAACCCCTGTTTGGGCGCACGGGAGAGCTCGGAAGGGAAGGAGCACTGTTTTACTTTTTCAACGCAGAATTGTCTGGAATTGAGATCGGACACCATGTCGCGTTTGGAGAGCCCCTGATGTGCCTAAACAGTGGAAACTCCCCAATTCTACCTGAAACTAATCCAAACACACCCCTAGCCCTAATCCCAACTGTAACCCTAACCACACCCCTAACCCTGACACACCCCTAATTCTAATCTCAACCCTAATCCCAACCGTAAATGTAATCCAAACCCTAACCCTAACTTTAGCCCCAACCCTAACTTTATCCCCAACCCTAACTTTAGCCCCAACCCTATCCCTAACTTTAGCCCCACCCTAACTTTAGCTCCAACCCTAGCCCCAACCCTAACCCTAACCCTAACCCTAGCCCTAACCCTAGCCCTAACCCTAGCCCTAACCCTAGCCCCAACCCTAGCCCTAACCCTAGCCCTAATCCTAGCCTTAGCCCTAACCCTAACCCTAACCCTAGCCCTAACCCTAACCCTAGCCCTAACCCTAGCCCTAATGGGAAAATGGAAATAAATACATTTTTTTAATTTTATTATTTTTCCCTAACTAAGGGGGTGATGAAGGGGGGTTTGATTTACTTTTATAGCGTTTTTTATATCGGATTTTTATGATTGGCAGCAGTCACACACTAAAAGACGCTTTTTATAGCAAAAAAGTTTTTGCGTCTCCATATTTTGAGACCTATAATTTTTCCGTATTTTGGTCCACAGAGTCATGTGAGGTCTTGTTTTTTGCGGGATGAGTTGACGTTTTTATTGGTTACATTTTCGGACATGTGACAGTTTTTGATCACTTTTTATTCCGATTTTTGTGAGGCAGAATGACCAAAAACCAGCTATTCATGAATTTCTTTTGGGGGAGGCGTTTATACCGTTCCACGTTTGGTAAAATTGATAAAGCAGTTTTATTTGTCGGGTCAGTACGATTACAGCGATATCTCATTTATATCATTTTTTTATGTTTTGGCGCTTTTATACGATAAAAACTATTTTATAGAAAAAATAATTATTTTGGCATCGCTTTATTCTGAGGACTATAACTTATTCATTTTTTTGGTTATGATGCTATATGGCAGCTCGTTTTTTGCGCTACAAGATGACGTTTTTAGTGGTACCATGGTTATTTATATCCATCTTTTTGATCGCGTGTTATTTCACTTTTTGTTCGGCAGTATGATAATAAAGTGTTGTTTTTTGGCTCGTTTTTTTTTTTTTTTTCTTACGGTGTTTACTGAAGGGGTTAAGTAGTGGGACAGTTTTATAGGTTGGGTCGTTACGGACGCGGCGATACTAAATATGTGTACTTTTATTGTTTTTGGGGTTTTTTTTAGATAAAGAAATGTATTTATGGGAATATTTTTTTTTTTTCTTCTTTATTTAGGAATTATTTTTTTTTATTTTTTTTTACACATGTGGAAATTTTTTTTTTTACTTTTTTACTTTGTCCCAGGGGGGGACATCACAGATCGCCAATCTCATAGTGTGCACAGCACTCTATCAGATCGGCGCTCTCACTCACATCGCTGCAGGCTGCAGCTTTCATCTGCAGCCTGCTCCGGACCCGGAAGTACTCCCTGCAGGACCCGGATGCAGCTCCGCGGCCATTTTGGATCTGGGGCCTGCAGAGAGGAGACGCTCGGTACAAGGTGAGTACATTCCCTTGTTCCGATCGTCTCAGGGAAGCCCGCAGGGACCCCCCTCCCTGCGCGACGCTTCCCTGTACCTCCGGTACACCGCGATCATGTTTGATCGCGGTGTGCCGGGGGTTAATGTGCCGGGGGCGGTCCGTGACCGCTCCTGGCACATAGTGCCGGATGTCAGCTGCGATAGGCAGCTGACACCCGGCCGCGATCGGCCGCGCTCCCCCCGTGAGCGCGGCCGATCGGCTATGACGTACTATCCTGTCACTGGGAATTAAGTCCCAGGTCACCTTGACGGGATAGTACGTCATATGGGATTAAGGGGTTAAAGACTAACCTTCATTTTAATTTTTATTTCAGAAATCAATAGTACAGATGAATATAAACAACAATGTAATATATCTTATCAGAGAAATCTGCTGCTTTCTCTGCCAGGACTGATTATTCATTCTCAAAATTCTTATTTCACAGGTAAAATCTTTATTCAGTGAAGACAGAATGTTACATTACTAAGAAAGATGACAGTTGGCGCACATAAAGTTCTATATAGAGCGGAGTGAGGCAAAGAAAGGTGAAACAGGTAGAACTCCTCTCTTCTCCTTCCCCTCCTATCTACATAGAATCTTATCAGTAGCAGCCGCCATCTCCGATCTCAGTAATGGGAAAATCTGTCTTTACTGAATACAGATTTTGGGCTCATACCCATATGTGAGAAAAAAAACTGTCAGATTTCCAGACCGAAAAAAAGGACGATTGCTATGCCAGTGCCATGCGAGTGTTATGCGAGTACAATGTGAGTACAATGCGATTTTCACACCTAGCATCCGATTTACATCCGAGTGCATTGTGATTGCTATCCGATAGCAATGCGATTTTAACATGAGCTTTTACATATAACAATTCTCTATATGTAAAAGCTCATGTTAAAATCGCATTGTAATACACAACTGTACACATCCTTTTAAAACCACATATTCTTCAAAAAAAAAAAATTCTATATATATATATATATATATATATATATATATATATATATATATATATATATATATATATATATATATATACACACTTTTCATAAAACTAAAGGGAACACTAAAATCCAACATCCTAGATATCACTGAATGAAATATTCGCGTTGTAAATCTTTATTTATTACATAGTGGAATGTTTTGAGAACAATAAAACCTAAAAATGATCAACGTAAATCGCATCTAATATCCCACGGAGGTCTGGAGTTGGAATGATGCTCAAAATCAAAGTGTAAAAATGAAGTTCCAGGCTGATCCAACTTCAGTGGAAATGCCTCAAGACAAGGAAATGATCCTCAGTAGTGTGTGTGGCCTCCACGTGCCTGTATGATCTCCCTACAATGCCTGAGCATGCTCCTGATGAGTTGGCGGATGGTCTCCTGAGGGATCTCCTCCCAGACCTGGACTACAGCATCTGCCAACTCATGGACAGTCTGTGGTGCAACGTGACGTTGGTCGATGGTGGGAGACATGATGTCCCAGATGTGTTCAATCGGATTCAGGTCTGGGGAATGGGCGGGCCAGTCCATAACTTCAATGCATTCATCTTGCAGGAACTGCTGACACACTCCAGCCACATGAGGTCTGGCATTGTCCTGCATTAGGAGGAAACCAGGGACAACCGCACCAGCATATGGTCTCATAAGGGGTCTGAGGATCTCATCTCGGTACCTAATGGCAGTCAGGCTACCTCTGGCGAGCACATGGAGGGCTGTGCAGCTGTCCAAGGAAATGCCACCCCACACCATTACTGACCCACTGCCAAACCGGTCATGCTTAAGGATGTTGCAGGCAGCAGATCGCTCTCCACGGCATCTCCAGACTCTGTCACGTCTGTCACATGCGCTCAATATGAACCTGCTTTCATCTGTGAAGAGCACACGGCGCCAGTGGCAAATTTTCCAATCCTGGTGTTGTGCGGTCAATGCCAAACATCCTGCATGGTGTTGGGCTGTGAGCACAACCCCCATCTTGGCACTCAGACCATTCTCATGGAGTCGGTTTCTAACCATTTGTGCAGACACATGCACATTTGTGGCCTGCTGGATGTCATTTTGCAGGGCTCTGGCAGTGCTCCTCCTGTTCCTCCTTGCACAAAGGCTGAGGTAGCAGTCCTGCTGCTGGGTTCTTGCCCTCCTATGGCCCCCTCCATGTCTCCTGGTGTACTGGCCTGTCTCCTGGTAGTGCCTCCAGCCTCTGGACACTACGCTGACAGATACAGCAAACTTCTTGCCACAGCTTGCATTGATGTGCCATCCTGGATGAGCTGCTCTACCTAAGTCACTTGTGTGGGTTGTAGAGTCCATCTCATGCTACCACAAGTGTGAAAGCACAACCAACATTCAAAAGTGACCCAAACATCAGCAAGAAAGCAATGGTACTGAGATGTGGTCTGTGCTCCCCACCTGCAGAACCACTCCTTTATTGTGTGTTTTGATAATTGCCAATCATTTCCATCTGTTGTCTATTCCATTTGCATAACAGCATTTGAAATTGATTGTCAAACAGTGTTGCTTCCCAAGTGTACAGTTTGATTTCACAGAAGTTTGATTTACTTGGAGTTATATTCTGTTGTTTAAGTGTTCCCTTTATTTTTTTGAGCAGTGTATATATACATATACTGTATATACTCGAGTATAAGACGACCCGAGTATAAGCCGAGATCCCTAATTTTGCCACAAAAACTGGGAAAACGTTTTGACTCGAGTATAAGCCTAGGGTGGGAAATGCAGCCGCTACTGTTAAATTTCAAAAATAAAAATAGATACAAAATAAAAGTAAAATTAATTGAGACATTAGAAGTTTAAGTGTTTTTGAATATCCATATTGAATTCAGGAGCCCCATATAATGCTGTATACAGTTCATGATGGGCCCCATAAGATGCTCCATACAAAATACGCCCCATATAATGCTCCATAAAGTTCATGATGGGCCCATAAGATGCTCCATAGAATAATATGCCTCATATAATGCTGCACAAAGGTTAATGATGGCCCCATAAGATGCTCAATAGAATATGCCCCATATGCTGTTCCATAAAGGTTGATGATCCATAAGATGATCCATAGAATAATATGCCCTATATGTGGCTGTGATTTAAAAAAAAATGACATACTCACCTCTCATTGTTTTGGGTCTGGTGCTGGTGTCCTGAGCAGGCGGGGACACAGGTGCGCTATGGGGGCCAGATGCGGTAGTCGCCGCTGGCTCAGGACACCGGCACTTACAATGTTCACCTGTCCCCGTTCCACTGTCGTGCGCCGCTGTGTCTTCCGGGTCTCTGCAGTGACTGTTCAGGCAGAGGGCGCGTGCTAAGCACGTCATCGCGCCCTCTGACCTGAACGTCACAGCCAGAGGACCCGGAAGACAGAGCCCAGCGGTGGAATAGGGACAGGTGAATATCGCACGGCTCACCCTCCCCATCATACTCACCCCCTCTTGGCGTAGTCTCTACTTCTCAGATGGTCTCTGGCACCGGTAGCTTGATCCTGTGTTCTGCCATCACATGGTACCGCTCATTAAAGTAATGAATATGCACTCCACGCCTATGGGAGTGGAGTCGCATCCATATTCATTACTTTAATGAGCGGTGCCACGTAAAAGCTGAACACAGGAAGAGCTGTGGGTGCCGGAGACCATCGGAGAAGCAAGGAAGTGCAAAGACCGCACCGGGAGCAGGTGAGTATGATGTGACAGCCGCCACTCCTGCCGCTCCCCCTACCCCGCCGACCCCCTGGGACAATGACTCGAGTATAAACCGAGAGGGGCACTTTTAGCCTAAAAAAATGGGCTAAAAATCTCGGCTAATACTCGAGTATATACGATATATATATACAGTATAAACCAAAAGTTTGGTCACACCTTCTCATTTAAAGATTTTTCTGTATTTTCATGGCTATGAAAATTGTACATTCACACTGAAGGCATCAAAACTATGAATTAACACATGTGGAATTATATACTTAACATAAAAGTGTGAAACAACTGAAAATGTGCCTTATATTCTAGGTTCTTCAAAGTAGCCACTTTTTGCTTTGATGACTGCTTTGCACACTCTTGGCATTCTCTTGATGAGCTTCAAGAGGTAGTCACCGGGAATGATTTTCACTTCACAGGTGTGCCCTGTCAGGTTTAATAAGTGGGATTTCTTGCCTTGTAAATTGGGTTGGGACCATCAGTTGTGTTGTTCAGAAGTCTGGTGGATACACAGATGAGTCTAAGTTTGAGGTGTTTGGATCACACAGAAGAACTTTTTTGCAGAACAACTGAAAAGATGCTGGAAGAGTGCCTGATGCCATCTGTCAAGCATGGTGGAGGTAATATGATGGTCTGGGGTTGCTTTGGTGCTGTTAAAGTGGGAGATTTGTACAAGGTAAAAGGGATTTTGAATAAGGAAGGCTATCACTCCACTTTGCAACGCCATGCCATACCCTTTGGACAGCGCTTGATTGGAGCCAATTTCATCCTACAACAGGACAATGACCCAAAGCACACCTCCAAATTATGCAAGAACTAATTAGAGAAGAAGCAGGCAGCTGGTATTCTATCTGTAATGGAGTGGCCAGTGCAGTTGTAATGAGCTGGCCGGCTGTGACTGTTCTGTTATCATTGACATGGAATCTGTGACAGACACTGCCCCCGTGTGGCCAGAAGTTATACCTATGCCGAATGTGATTACAGAGAAACAAACTGTATTGGCTAGACTCCCCCCTGTTATGTCATGTGACCAGGAAGGAGGGAGAGAAGAAGAAGAGCCCGGGAAACCAGTCGGTACAGAGAGAGGTCTGTGTGTACTGGTGTCCTCCTGCTGAGGCGATATAGAGGATTGCCTGGATAACCCCTCTCTCTTGGAAGCTGACATCCAGATTGTTCCCAGCTCCCACACTGCGGAGCACTCAGCGGTGACATCTTCACAGATCCTGGAGCCCATGAACTGTAAGCGGGTCCTCTGTTGAGAGGCCGAACATTCCACCCTTATCTGCTGAACCCCAAGGATTACAGTCTGGACCTGAAAGACAGAGTTTTGTTCACTCCCTGTTGTTTTCTCCTCGGCTGGAACGTCTCCCTGCAGTGACAGACAGGCCTGCGACGTGGGAAGATAACCTCCTGGAGCAAAGGAACTGGTAACGTGTGGATAGGGACAGTGAGGGAAAGTTTGTTATTACACGTTATTCCTGTGAATAGGCATATTTTGTACTGTCTATTATTGTGTTCCGCTGTGTTAATGAAAATGTATAACAGTAAAGATACGTTTGTTAAAATGGAATCTGAGTGTGGAAGTTTTGCTGGGCCAGATCATGGATATGCATGGGCGGCCTTGCCCTCGCCCACTTCAGTCACCAGATCTCAACCCCATTAAGCTGTTGTGGGAGCAGCTTGACTGTATGGTATGCAAAACGTGCCCATCAAGCCAATCCAACTTGTGGAAGGAGCTTCTGGATGCATGGAGTGAAATTTCTCCAGATTACCTCAGCAAATTATCTACTAGAATGCCAAAGGTCTTCAATACTGTAATTCCTGCAAAGGGAGCATTCTTTGACGAAAGCAAAGTTTGAAGGAGAAAATTATTATTTAAAATAAAAATCTTTTTTTCTAACCTTGTCAATGCCTGGACTAGATTTTCAATTCATTTAACAACTCATTTGATTAATAAAAGTATGAGTTTTCATGGAAAGCACAAAATTGTCTGAGTGACCCTGAACTTTTGAACGGTAGTGTATATATGTCAGTGACACACACACATATTTATATCTTTATATTGCATAGAGATATACACTAGACAAATAGAAAAAAAGTTCGTTCCAGCTCCAAAAATTTTTTTAAATTCCAAATCTTTATTTATCCATGATAAACACATAGGCTGAGTGACTCTCCATAGCACAATAGGAAACGAGCTACGCGTTTCGATCTTTACAGATCTTTGTCAAAGCTACAGATAAATGAATAATTGACTTCATATAGCTACCACCAACCAATGAACAGAAAACCTTCAATCACATGACAAGGAAAGGTCCTAATGGTATAAAAATACACACATAAAAGCGAAACATTATTACACATATACACTTATACAAATATGAACATATTTAAAAGAAACATTATTCTCAAATATTCATGACACAAAATCCTAATAATGATACATCAGTTCATTGCGCTTATTAAGACCTGCAGGAAAGCGAGTGTTCAGGTGGTAAATCCAGAACGCCTCTCGCATCAAAAGACAGCGTCTGAAATCACCTCCTCGTAAAGGTTTGTTAACACGTTCTATACCATAAGCACGAAAACAATCAGTATTGCCAGCGTGCTGAGTGCTAAAGTGCCTAGATGCTGCTGACATGGAACTAACAGAATCACCTGATTTTTCTACATCTCGCAGATGCTCAGTAATTCGTACTTTTAGCTTGCGAGAGGTACAACCAATATAAGACAAATTGCGTATTGTACAATCTGTTCAAAATCTTTTGATGCGAGAGGCGTTCTGGATTTACCACCTGAACACTCGCTTTCCTGCAGGTCTTAATAAGCGCAACGAACTGATGTATCATTATTAGAATTTTGTGTCATGAATATTTGAGAATAATGTTTCTTTTAAATATGTTCATATTTGTATAAGTGTAAATGTGTAATAATGTTTCGCTTTTATGTGTGTATTTTTATACCATTAGGACTAGTGTTGAGCGATACCGTCCGATACTTGAAAGTATCGGTATCGGATAGTATCGGCCGATACCGGCAAAGTATCGGATCTCGACGATTCCGATACCCGATACCCATGCAAGTCAATGGGACACCAAGTATCGGACGGTATCCTGATGGTTCCCAGGGTCTGAAGGAGAGGAAACTCTCCTTCAGGCCCTGGGATCCATATCAATGTGTAAAATAAAGAATTAAAATAAAAAATAGGGATATACTCACCTCTCCGGCGGCCCCTGGACTTTAACGCCGTAACCGGGAGCCGTTGTTCCTAAGAATGCGCGCTTGAAAGGACCTTAGATGACGTCTGCGGCTTCTGATTGGTCGCATAGCGGTCGCGTGACTGCTACGCGACCAATCACAAGCCGTGACGTCATCTAAGGTATTTCAAGCGCTTGAAAGACCTTAGATGACGTCATGGCTTTGTGATTGGTCGCATAGCGGTCACGCGACCGCTACACGACCAATCAGAAGCCGCGGACGTCATCTAAGGTCCTTTCAAGCGCGCATTCTTAGGAACAACGGCTCCCGGTTACGGCATTAAAGTCCAGGGGCCGCTGGAGAGGTGAGTATATCCCTATTTTTTATTTTAATTCTTTATTTTACACATTGATATCAATCCCGATACCGATTCCCGATACCACAAAAGTATCGGAACTTGGTATCGGAATTCCGATACCGCAAGTATCGGCCGATACCCGATACTTGCGGTATCGGAATGCTCAACACTAATTAGGACCTTTCCTTGTCATGTGATTGAAGGTTTTCTGTTCATTGGTTGGTGGTAGCTATATGAAGTCAATTGTTCATTTATCTGTAGCTTTGACAAAGATCTGTAAAGATCGAAACGCGTAGCTCGTTTCCTATTGTGCTATGGAGAGTCACTCAGCCTATGTTTTTATCATGGATCAATAAAGATTTGGAATTGTAAAAAATTTTTGGAGCTGGAACGAACTTTTTTTCTATTTGTCTATTCAACACTACGTGCATCAACGTGGAAGTTCCGTGCACCTGCTGAGGCGGCCTGGTGAGCTGGCTTTTTGTTTCTTATTTTGTATTCATAGAGATATACACTCCCTGACAGAAGATATGTCGCTTATCCATGTTATGTAAATAAAAGCTTATAACCTGACATTAAATTCATCCATTGGTTGTATAAATTATTCTTTGAAAGCTGAAACCCTTCGAAATGTGGTTTAGGTTAAGAAAATAAATTGGCATCAATGCAGAAATATTGATCAGTTAATGGACACAGAATGGTCAGATTTTAGCAAGACAAAAGTTTTGTCGCCTGGTCGTATAATGCACCCAATCCTAGTTTACATCCTCACCTGTGCTCAGTAAATGATTGGTTAATTAGTGTGTGTGTAAAAAAGAAACCCAGCACCCCAGACCTTCACTGGAACTGCAACTTGAGCTCTGACAACATGCCAAAAATCCACCCTGCGACCAAAGCCTGGATTATCAAGAGGCTGAAGAGCAGATCCACTGCAGAGGTGGCTGGCACCTTTAATGTGTCTCAGCGTCAAGTACAAAGATTAAGAATTAAAAGAAGATTTGAAGAGACTGGAGATGTGTTTGACAAGCCCAGGTCCGGCAGACCCCGCAAGACAACTGCTCAGGAGGAATGTTTGTTGGTTAGAAAATCCAAAGCAAGCCCTTGTTCCACTGCACCAGAGCTCCAACAGGCCTGGTCACCTCAAGTCTCTGTGTCAACTAGAACAGTTTGTAGGAGTCTGTCTCAAAATGGCCTCCATGGTCGAATCAGTGCCCAGAAGCCAGCACTAAACAAAAGGCAAATAAAAAACCGTGTGGCATTTGCAAAGTCACACAGACTGCAAAAACAGATGGACACTGGAAAAAAGGCAGAAGGTGGATTTCTCTGATGAATCTGCAGTAGAATTACACCACAGCCGCTGCAAATACTGCAGGAGATCTACTGGAGCCCGTATGGATCCAAAAGACACCCAGAAAACAGTTAAATTTGGTGGTGGAAAGATCGTGGTCTGGGGTTACATTCAGTATGGGGGTGTGCAAAACATTTGCAAGGTGGAAGGCAATATCAATAACCTAAAATATCAATAAGTATTAGCTACCTCTTATATTCCAAATCATAAAAGGGGTTAAATTCTAAAGCAGGATTGTGCTCTATCTCATACATCCATCTCTACAACAAAGTTCCTCCAGGCAAAAAAGATCAAGGTGCTCAAGGACTGGCCAGCCCAGTCACCAGACAAGAACATCATTGAGCATGTTTGGGGTAGGATGAAAGAGGAAGCTTGGAAGACAAAAGAAAAGAATCTAGAATTCTAGATTAACTCTGGGAGGCATGTAAGACTGCATTCTTTGCTATTCCTGATGACTTCATTAATAAATTGTATGAATCATTGTTGAACCACATGGATGCAGTCCTTCAAGGTCATGGAAGTCACACAAAATATTAAATAAGACTCTAATAGCACCACAACTTCATTCACCAATGTTATGCAACATATATTTGTATTTTAAGTTAATTATTTGTTTGAATATCACATTACTTTCTGTGGACGACAAAACTTTTGTCTTGCCAAAATCTGACCATTCTGTGTCCATTAACCGATCAATATTTCTGCATTGATGCCAATTTATTTTCTTAACCTAAACCACATTTCGGAGGGTTTCAGCTTTCAAAAGAATAATTTATACAACCAATGGATGAATTTAACGTCAGGTTATAAGCTTTTATTTACATTACATGGATGTAATTATTTATTTATATAGCACCATTAATTCCATGGTGCTGTACATGAGAAAAGGGGTTACATACAGGGTTAAACATTGTAAACAAATTTACAATGACAGACTGGTACAGAGAGGAGAAGACCCTGTTCTTGCGGACTTACATTCTTCGGGATAATGGATAAGTAACATAACTTCTGTCAGGGAGTGTATATAGAAGATTAGCTGTTAATTCATTTGTCAGCTTCTGTAAAAATCAATGCAGGAGCCGACAGGATAGGAGACATGGTTTACATACAATAAATCCATGCAGAATAGTTAGATATATAGATGTGTGTGATCAATACAATTAGTATAGTTTGTGTGCAAATCATGGGACATGTATTAAATTAATAAACGGTTATTTTTTTTGGAAAAAAAAAATGGCGTGGGCTCCCCAGCAATTTTCAAAACCAGCAAAGGGAAAGCCAGCGACTGGGGGCAGATGTTTATAGCCTGGGAAGGGGGTTATACACATGGCACTTCCCAGGCTATTAATATCAGCTCACAACTGTATACTTAGCCTTTACTGGCTATTAAAATAGGGGACCCCAAAAAAAAATTGTGAGGTCCCCCTATATATAATAACCAGCAAACACTATGCAGACAGCTGCGGGCTGATATTAATAGCCTAGGAAGGAACCATGGATATTGCCCCCCCTGCATAAAAATATCAGCACTCAGCCACCCCAAAAAAGGCGCATCTGTAAGATGCGCCAATTACGGCACTTAGGCTAGTTTCACATTTGCGTTTAAAAACGCAGCGTTTAAAACGCAAACGCAGGTGGTGAAAAAAATGCATGTAAATGCGTGCAAACGCTGCGTTTTTTAGACGCATGCGTTTTCGCATGCGGTAAAAAAAACGCGGTGTTTTGCCGCGTTTACATGCGTTTTTTTCCTGCGTTTGCGTTTTTGAAACGCATGCTGAGAAGTGTGTTACAGCTGCCAATCATCAAAATCAACAAGAAAACCCACTATAAATAGAAATAGCTAGGGTTGGGGTTAGGGGTAGGGTTAGGGTTAGGATCCCTAGGGTTAGGGGTAGGGGTAGGGTTAGGGGTAGGGTTGGGATCCTTAGGGTTAGGGGTAGGGTTAGGGTTAGTATCCCTAGGGTTAGGGGTAGGGTTAGGGTTAGGGGTAGGGTTAGGATCCCTAGGGTTAGGGGTAGGGTTGGGGTTAGTATCCCTAGGGTTAGGGGTAGGGTTAGGATCCCTAGGGGTAGGGGTAGGGTTTGGATCCCTTTATCACCTTGATGGTGGGGGTGGCTTATCAGTGTGTATTCATGTTTTTTTCTATGGAAACGCATGCGTTTAAAAACGCAACCAAACGCATGTGCTTAAAAACGCATGCGTGTACATAGACAGCAATACTTTTTTTGCCCCAAAAAAACGCATGCTTTTTTTGTGGCAAAAAAACGCCTCTAGAAATTACTACATGTTGCATTTCTGCAACAAAACGCAAGCATAGAAAAGACGCATGCATCGTCAAACGCAGCAAAACGCATACAAAAAAACCGCATGCGTTTTTAATGTTAAATATAGGAAAAAAAACGCATTTGTTTTTTTGCGCTAAAACGCAGCAGCAAAAAACGCAAATGTGAAACCAGCCTTAGCCTTTCTCTTCCCACTTGCCCTGTATAGGTGGCAAGTGGGGTAATAGTTGTGCAGTTGATGTCACCTTTGTATTGTAAGGTGACATCAAGCTGGCTTAATAATGGAGAGGTGTCAATAAGACACCTATCCATTACTAATCCTATAGTTGTTTAAGGGTTAAATAAAGAAAAAGCCAGAAAAAAATATTTTAATGAAGTAAAACACAGTTTGACCATTTTATTGTGTCTTTATTTACAGATAAGCCTTTTTTGGGGCGGCTGAGTGCTGATGTTTTTAGCCGGGGTTGCAATAGCCATGGTCCCTTCCTAGGCTATTAATATTAGCACGCAGCTCTCTGCATAGCCTTTGCTGGTTATTAATTATAGGAAGACCCCACATCATTTTTTGGGGGGTCCCCTATTTTAATAGCCAGTAAATGCTAAGTATACAGCTGTGAGTTGATATTAATAGCCTGGGAAGCTCCATGGGTATTACCCCCTTCCCAGACTATAAACAGCTGCCCCCAGTTGGCTTTCCCTTGCTGGTTTTCAAAATTGTGGGGGAGCCCATGCCATGTTTTTATTAAAATAATTGTTTATTAATTACATACATGTCTGTTGTGAATTCCGTTCTTGGGCTCCCTCCTGTGGTCATGAGTGGTACTTTGTGAGTTCTGTTCTTGGGCTCCCTCTGGTGGCTTTGAGTGTTACGGCTGGTCTGTAGCTGGATTCCAGCTGCCTCGTTTCCTGCTAGGCTTGCTGCCTATTTAACTCCACTTGGACCTTTACTTGTTGCCTGCTGTCGTTGTATTCAGTACTGGTTCAGATCTCTCTGTTCTTCCCTTGTGACCTGTCTCCTCGTGGAGAAGCTAAGTTCATGCTAGTCTATTTTTTCTCATTGCTATTTGAAAATGTTTCTCTGAGGGTATATGATGATTTCAGTCCAGCTTGCTTATATGCTATTTGATTGCTAGCTGGAAGCTCTGGGGTGCGGAGTTGCGCCCCTCACATCGTGAGTCGGTGTGGGGGTCTTTTTGTATTCTCTGCGTGGATAAATTTTTGTAGTATTTTATACTGACCGCACAGATTCCTTGCTATCTTCTGACTATTTAGTTTTTAGCGGGCCTCATTTGCTAAAACCTGTTTTCATTTCTATGTTTGTGTTTTCCTCTTAACTCACCGTTATTATTTGTGGGGGCTGCTCTCACTTTGGGGAAAATTTCTCTGAGGCAAGTGAGGCTTTGTTTCTCTCTAGGGGTAGCTAGTTTCTCAGGCTGTGCAGAGGCGTCTAGGCCGAGTTAGGAACGCTCCACGGCTGCCTATAGTGTGTTTTGATAGGATCAGAATTGCGGTCAGTAAAGTTCCCACATCCCCAGAGCTTGTCCTATGTTTTGGTTTACCTATCAGGTCAGTTCATGTGTTCCTACCACCAGGACCATAACAGTACAGCAGGCCCGTAAAGTGTTAATGCATCGCAAAAGAGGGATAAGAGAAGCTCTGAGGGTTTTTTTTTTCTCTGCAGTGTATTTAGCCTCTCTCCACCCCTTAATCTCTGGGTGGTTCAGGACTCAGCTGCAGATATGGACATGCAAGGTCTGTCTTCTTGTGTGGATCAGCTCGCTACAAGGATACAAAGCATTCAGGATTATGTAATTCACAGTCCTATGTTAGAACCTAAAATACCAATTCCTGAGCTGTTCTCTGGAGATAGGTCTAGGTTTTTGAATTTCAAAAATAATTGCAAATTGTTTATTTCTCTGAGACCTCGTTCCTCTGGTGACCCTGCTCAGCAAGTTAAAATTATTATTTCTTTGTTACGTGGTGACCCTCAAGATTGGGCATTCTCCCTGGCGCCAGGAGATCCTGCATTGCTAAATGTGGATGCGTTTTTTCTGGCGCTTGGATTGCTTTATGAGAAACCTAATCTAGTGGACCAGGCAGAAAAGATTTTGCTGGCTCTCTCTCAGGGTCAGGATGAAGCAGAGGTTTATTGTCAGAAGTTTAGGAAGTGGTCTGTGCTCACTCAATGGAATGAGTGTGCCCTGGCAGCGATTTTCAGAAAGGGTCTTTCTGAAGCCCTTAAGGATGTTATGGTGGGGTTCCCCACGCCTGTGGGTCTGAATGAGTCAATGTCTTTGGCCATTCAGATTGATCGGCGTTTGTGGGAGCGCAAACCTGTGCACCATCTGGCGGTGTTTTCTGAACAGAAGCCTGAGTCTATGCAATGTGACAGGATTCTGACCAGAATTGAACGGCAAAATCACAGACGTCAGAATGGGTTGTGCTTTTACTGTGGTGACTCCACTCATGTTATCTCTGACTGTTCTAAGCGCACAAAAAGGTTCGCTAAGTCTGTCACCATTGGTACTGTACAGCCTAAATTCATTTTGTCTGTTACTTTGATTTGCTCTCTGTCATCCTACTCTGTTATGGCTTTTGTGGATTCAGGCGCTGCCCTGAATTTGATGGATTTGTCATTTGCCAGGCGCTGTGGTTTTATCTTGGAGCCATTGCAATTCCCTATTCCACTAAGGGGAATTGATGCTACGCCATTGGCCAAGAATAAGCCTCAGTACTGGACTCAAGTGACTATGTGCATGACTCCTGCACATCAGGAGGTTATTCGCTTTCTAGTGTTACATAATTTGCATGATGTTGTCGTGTTGGGTCTGCCATGGCTGCAGGTTCATAATCCAGTGCTGGATTGGAAAGCAATGTCTGTGTCAAGTTGGGGTTGTCAAGGGGTACATGGCGATGTTCCTTTGGCGTCAATTGCTTCTTCTACTCCTTCTGAAGTCCCTGAATTTTTGTCGGATTACCAGGATGTATTCGATGAGCCCAAATCCAGTGCCCTACCTCCTCATAGGAATTGTGATTGTGCTATAAATTTGATTCCTGGTAGTAAGTTCCCTAAGGGTCGACTTTTTAATTTATCTGTACCAGAACATACCGCTATGCGGACTTATATAAAGGAGTCTTTGGAGAAAGGGCATATTCATCCGTCCTCGTCACCTTTGGGTGCAGGGTTCTTTTTTGTGGCTAATAAGGATGGTTCTCTGAGACCCTGTATAGATTATCACCTTCTAAATAAAATCACGGTCAAATTTCAGTACCCTTTGCCTCTGCTGTCCGATCTGTTTGCTCGGATTAGGGGGGCTAGTTGGTTCACCAAGATAGATCTTCGAGGAGCTTATAATCTTGTGCGTATAAAGCAGGGCGATGAATGGAAAACAGCATTTAATACGCCCGAAGGTCATTTTGAGTACTTGGTGATGCCTTTTGGGCTTTCTAATGCCCCTTCCGTGTTTCAGTCCTTCATGCACGACATCTTCCGAGAGTATCTGGATAGATTTATGATTGTGTACCTGGATGATATTTTGGTCTTTTCTGATGATTAAGAGTCTCATGTGAAGCAGGTCAGGATGGTGTTTCAGGTCCTGCGTGCCAATGCCTTGTTTGTGAAGGGCTCTAAATGTCTCTTTGGAGTCCAGAAGGTTTCCTTTTTGGGCTTTATTTTTTCCCCTTCTACTATCGAGATGGATCCAGTTAAAGTCCAGGCCATCTATGACTGGACAACCTACATCGGTGAAGAGTCTTCAGAAGTTCTTGGGCTTTGCTAATTTTTACCGTCGTTTCATCACTAATTTTTCTAGTGTGGTTAAACCTTTGACGGATTTGACTAGAAAGGGTGCTGATGTGACGAATTGGTCTTCTGCGGCAGTTGAGGCCTTTCAGGAGCTGAAACGTCGGTTTTCTTCGGCTCCTGTCTTGCGTCAGCCTGATGTCTCTCTTCCCATTCAGGTCGAGGTTGATGCTTCTGAGATTGGAGCAGGGGCTGTCTTGTCACAGAGAAGCTCTGATGGCTCGGTGATGAGACCATGTGCTTTCTTTTCTAGAAAGTTTTCGCCTGCCGAGCGGAATTATGATGTTGGTAATCGGGAGTTGTTGGCAATGAAGTGGGCATTCGAGGAGTGGCGACATTGGCTTGAGGGAGCCAAGCATCGCGTGGTGGTCTTGACGGATCACAAGAATTTGATTTATCTCGAGTCTGCCAAGCGGTTAAATCCTAGACAAGCTCGTTGGTCGCTGTTTTTCTCCCGTTTTGATTTCGTGGTTTCGTACCTTCCGGGCTCAAAGAATGTGAAGGCTGATGCCCTTTCTAGGAGTTTTGTGCCTGACTCTCCGGGAGTTTCTGAGCCGGCTGGTATCCTCAGAGAGGGGGTGATTTTGTCTGCCATCTCCCATGATTTGCGGCGGGTGCTGCAGGAATTTCAGGCCGATAGACCGGACTGTTTGTCCCGGATAGATGGACCAGTAGTTATTTCCGAGGTTCATTCTTCTGTGTTGGCGGGTCATCCTGGGATTTTTGGTACCAGGGATCTGGTGGCCAGGCCCTTTTGGTGGCCTTCCTTGTCGCGGGATGTGCGTTCCTTTGTGCAGTCCTGTGGGATTTGTGCTCGGGCCAAGCCTTGCTGTTCTCGTGCAAGTGGATTGCTTTTGCCTTTGCCTGTCCCGAAGAGGCCTTGGACGCATATTTCCATGGATTTTATTTCGGATCTTCCAGTCTCTCAGAGGATGTCTGTCATCAGGGTGGTTTGTGATCGTTTTTCTAAAATGGTCCATTTGGTGCCCTTGCCTAAGTTGCCCTCCTCTTCTGATTTGGTTCCGCTATTTTTTCAGAATGTGGTTCGTTTGCATGGTATTCCGGAGAACATTGTGTCTGACAGAGGATCCCAGTTTGTGTCCAGATTTTGGCGGTCCTTTTGTGCTAAGATGGGCATTGATTTGTCTTTTTCTTCGGCCTTCCATCCTCAGACAAATGGCCAAACCGAACGAACTAATCAGACCTTGGAAGCTTATCTGAGATGTTTTGTTTCTGCTGATCAGGATGATTGGGTGACTTTTTTGCCATTGGCTGAGTTCGCCCTCAATAATCGGGCTAGTTCTGCTACTTTGGTTTCGCCTTTTTTTTGTAATTCTGGTTTTCATCCCCGTTTTTCCTCGGGTCAGGTTGAGCCTTCTGACTGTCCTGGGGTGGATTCTGTGGTGGATAGGTTGCAGCAGATTTGGAACCACGTAGTGGACAATTTGACGTTGTCACAGGAGAAGGCTCAGCGCTTTGCTAATCGCCGTCGCTGTGTGGGTCCCCGACTTCGTGTGGGGGATTTGGTATGGTTGTCATCTCGTTACGTTCCTATGAAGGTTTCCTCTCCTAAGTTTAAACCTCGTTTCATCGGTCCTTATAAGATTTCAGAAATCCTCAATCCTGTGTCATTCCGTTTGGACCTCCCAGCATCTTTTGCCATTCATAATGTGTTCCATAGGTCTTTGTTGCGGAGGTATGTGGTGCCTGTGGTTCCTTCTGTTGATCCTCCTGCTCCGGTGTTGGTCGAGGGAGAATTGGAGTATGTGGTGGAGAAGATCTTGGATTCTCGTATTTCGAGACGGAAGCTTCAGTACTTGGTTAAATGGAAGGGCTATGGTCAGGAGGATAATTCCTGGGTTGTTGCCTCTGATGTCCATGCTGCCGATTTGGTTCGTGCCTTTCATTTGGCTCGTCCTGATCGGCCTGGGGGCTCTGGTGAGGGTTCGGTGACCCCTCCTCAAGGGGGGGGTGCTGTTGTGAATTCTGTTCTCGGGCTCCCTCCTGTGGTCATGAGTGGTACTTTGTGAGTTCTGTTCTTGGGCTCCCTCTGGTGGCTTTGAGTGTTACGGCTGGTCTGTAGCTGGACTCCAGCTGCCTCGTTTCCTGCTAGGCTTGCTGCCTATTTAACACCACTTGGACCTTTACTTGTTGCCTGCTGTCATTGTATTCAGTACTGGTTCAGATCTCTCTGTTCTTCCCTTGTGACCTGTCTCCTCGTGGAGAAGCTAAGTTCATGCTAGTCTATTTTTTCTCATTGCTATTTGAAAATGTTTCTCTGAGGGTATATGATGAGTTCAGTCCAGCTTGCTTACATGCTATTTGATTGCTAGCTGGAAGCTCTGGGGTGCGGAGTTGCGCCCCTCACATCGTGAGTCGGTGTGGGGGTCTTTTTGTATTCTCTGCGTGGATAATTTTTGTAGTATTTTATTCTGACCGCACAGATTCCTTGCTATCTTCTGACTATTTAGTTTTTAGCGGGCCTCATTTGCTAAAACCTGTTTTCATTTCTATGTTTGTGTTTACCTCTTAACTCACTGTTATTATTTGTGGGGGCTGCTCTCACTTTGGGGAAAATTTCTCTGAGGCAAGTGAGGCTTTGTTTCTCTCTAGGGGTAGCTAGTTTCTCAGGCTGTGCAGAGGCATCTAGGCCGAGTTAGGAACGCTCCACGGCTGCCTATAGTGTGTTTTGATAGGATCAGAATTGCGGTCAGTAAAGTTCCCACATCCCCAGAGCTTGTCCTATGTTTTGGTTTACCTATCAGGTCAGTTCATGTGTTCCTACCACCAGGACCATAACACATGTCCCCTAATTTGCACACACACTGTGTTAGGTGTCGAGTTCCCACCGTTGCACAGCGGGAATCTCGAACCACCTCTGCTGCGGTCTCCCATTCTTCAGCCGCAGTGGAGCCTGCTCAGCGGAGACATCGGTCACAGCGTCTGGCTCAGGCAGATACTGTGCACTTGGTTACTGCTGATCTTCCAGGCTCAGCCATTGTAACCAGCACTGTTCTGCGGCGAGCAGATGCTCCTGGGACTAAGTCCTGCTTTTCCTCTACTGAGCATGCCCAAGGGACGACCTCCTATTGGAGGTCTGGGGTCACACGTCCTGTAGCAGCTCCTATTGGACCACTAGGAAGGTTCTGGAGTGCTACAGCTATAAAAGTTTCGCATGGCAGCACAGCCATGCGCTAGTATCAACTTATGTTCATGAGTGCATGAGCTTTGCTACTTTTTGGTCTGTGTCAGCATGTGCTTAGGGTCGGCTGTAAGCCGTTTGAATTCCGGCACCTCCGGATAGGAGTTTGTGTGTATGAATTTAGGGCTGGCGTATAGCCACTAGAATTCCGGCACCTCCGGAGAGGAGTTTGTATGAATTCAGGGCTGCGTATAGCCACTAGAATTCCGGCACCTTCGGAGAGGAGTTTGTTTATATGAATTCAGGGCAGGCGTATAGCCACTAGAATTCCAGCACCTCCGGAGAGGAGTTGTTTGAGTGCTGTTGCTGACCGTATGACCACTGTATGCTACCTGCTCTGTTAGTGAACTTCTTTCCTCTGTGAAGTTAACAGAGCGCAGCGTTACCTTTAATCTCGGCGACTCTGTGAAGCAACAGAGTTCACTCCTATACAGACTGGGTGACGGAACCCGTGTCTATTCAGGCGTAGTTCCGCCATATAGTGCTGCCATTTTCTAGCAGCAGGTTCCACTCCTGAACGGTGGACCCCGGGCTGCGAACGCACCTATACTATCTCTACATTTACTCGGTGTGTTCCGCCAGCCCTAACACACTGTACTAATTGTATTTGTCACTGACATCTATATATCTACCTATTCTATATGTATTTACTGTATGTAATCCATCTCTTCTATCCTGTTGGCTCCTGCAGTGAATTTACAGAACCCAGCAAATTGATTACCAGCTATTCTTCTATCTATCTCTCTATCTATGTAATATAAATGCATTATATATATATATATATATATATATATATATATATATATGTGTGTGTGTGTGTGTGTGTGTGTGTGTTACTGACATGTATATATAAAGTATATGTATTCTATGTTTATATATCCATTCTATATTTTCTATTATAACCTGTCAGTGTGATATTTTACAATAGCCGCATATGAATTACCGGCTTTTCAAAGGACACGGTGCGTAAAAAACTAACAGCACTCACATGGTGCGAGTGCTGTGCATTTTTTTCTCACACCTATTGACTTGCATTGGCGAGTCTCGTCCGAGATACGCAGCAAATCGCAGCATGCTGCGATTTTTTTCTCAGTCCGATTTCAACTGAGAAAAAAATTGCCGATGAGATGTCACCCATTGAATAACATTGGTCTGAGTGCAATCTGATTTTTTTTGTCGGATTGCACTTGTCCGTTTTTCTGGCAAGTGAGTATGAGCCATTATCCTGTGAATTGCGAACTTTTAAACTGAATGATCAGTCCAGTATAGAGAGAAGTAGATTTATCTGATAAGATAAGTTACATACAGTATATGCTTGTATTCACTAGTATTATATATTTGTTAATAAAAATTAAAACAATGGTTCTGTTTTGACCTTCCTGACCAGCGTCATTTTATCTGCTAATAACTCTGGAACGCTTCAACACATTCCAGTGATTCTGAGATTGTTTTTTTCGCAAAACATTGTACTTTAAGTTAGTGATAATTTTAGACAAATATTTTTTGTGTTTATTTGTGAAAATATCAGAATTTTGGTGAAAATTGTAAACATTTTGCATTTTTTTTAATTCTATTGTATGCCCTTAAAATAGATAGTTATATCATACATAATAGTTAATAAATAACATTTTCCACATGTCTACTTTACATCAGCATCATTTTTTTTTGCTAGGAAGTTAGAAGGGTTAAAGGTTGATCAACAATTTCTCAATTTTACAATAAAATTTACAAGACCAATTTTTTACAGACCATATCACATCTCAAGGGATTTTGAGAGGCCTATATGACAGAAAATACCCAAAAGTGTCATCATTTTAAAAACTGCACCCCTCAGTATTCAAACCCACATTCAATAAGTTTATTAACCTTTCAGATGCTTCACAGGAATTAAAGCAATGTGAAAGGAAAAAACGAAAATGTTACTTTTTCCAACAAAAAATGGTGATTTAGCCCCAAATATTAAATTTTCATAAGGTTCCATAGAATTTGCTGTGCAATTTCTCTTGAGTATTCCGATACCAGATTTATGGTGGAAAACTACTGTTTGGACACATGTCAAGGCTTGGAAGGGAAGGAGCACTATTTGACTTTTGTAACGTAAAATTGGCTTGAATAGATAGTGGACGCCACGTCGCTTTTGCTGAGCCCATGATGTCCCTAAACAGTGGAAACCACACACAAAGAAACCCATTTTGGAAAGTACACTCCTCCAGGAACTTATCTAGAGGTGTGGTTAGCACCTCAAACCCACGGTGGCGCAGTGGTTAGCACAGCAGCCTTGCAGTGCTGGAGTCCTGGGTTCCAATCCCACCTTGGACAACATCTGCAAAGAGTTTGTATGTTCTCTCCGTGTTTGCGTGGGTTTCCTCCGGGCACTCTGGCTTCCTCCCACATTCCAAAGACATACTGATAGGGAATTTAGATTGTGAGCCCCATCGGGGACAGAGATGATAATGTGTACAAACTGTAAAGCGCTGCGCTATATAAAAATAAATATTATTACAGGTGCTTCACCAAATTTTATTGCCGTTAAAAGAAAAAATCCATTTATCCTGCAAAAAATGCTGGTTTTGCCCTAAATTTTTCATTTTCTTAAGGATAACAGGAAAAAATGGAACTTGCAATTTGTTGTGCAATTTCTCGTGAGTACACCTATACAATATATGTGGTAGAAAACTACTGAGCTCAAAATGGAAAGGTCACCGTTTGCGCAATTTAACTTTTGGAACACAAAATTGGCTTGAAAAGAGAGTGGGCACCATGTCGCGTTTACAGAACACCCAATGTGCCTATAAAGTAGAAAACTGACACAAGTGACCTCTCTTGAACCCACAGGTGATTCACAGAATTTTATAAAATTGAGCTGTGAAAATGAAAAAAAAAAAATTCTCACAAAAATTATTGGTTTTGCCTCAATTTTTTTCATTTTTACAAGTGTAACAGGACAAAATGGACTGTACAATTTCTTCCTAGTACACAGATACCTCATATGTAGTGGAAACAATATTATTCGGACACACGAGAAGGCTCGGAAGGGAAGGAGCGGCAACTGAACTCAATTTTGTCTGGAATAGCTCGGATGTCATGTCACATTTAGAGAGCCCCTGACATGTCAAAACACCAGAAACCCCCACAAGTGACCCCATTTTGGAAAGTACATCTCTCGAGAAATTCATTTTTACCCTTCAGGTGATTCACAGAGTTGTATAACATTAGGCAGAGTAAGTGGAAAATTACCATTTTTACCACTAAAATGTTGCTTTGGCCCAAATTCTAAAATTTTGAAAGAGATAATAGGAGAAAATGAATTTGCAATGCAATTTCTCCTGAATACGCTCATATGTGGTGAAAAACTTCTTTTGAGGCCCACTGCAGAGCTCAGGCGGAGCTCCATATTGGAGTGCAGATTTTGCTGCAATGGTTTGAAGGTGTCATGACACATTGGCAGAGTCTCTGAGGTGCCAGAACAGCAGAACCCCTACATAAGTGACAACATTTTACAAACTACATCACCCAATAAATTAATCTAGGGGTGCAGTGAGCACGTTAAAATCACATGTGCCTTACAGAATTTTATAACATTCGGGGGATGAAGAAAGAATAATTACATTTTTACCACTAAAACACAAACAATTATACATGCACATTACATGCTTCAAAATAAAAGAGGGTCTGAGTCATTCTATTGCTTCTGTGATGACACCAATGGTGTCACTGGTGCTGCCCAGGGTGCGCTATCAGGGGGCAAGGGAACGAGCGCAGGAAGTGCAGGAACAAGGCACACTGTGCGCAAGGGACCTGACACTAAGGCCTCTTTAGGAATAAAATGTAGAAACTTTATTAGTACATATTAAATGCTAAGACATGACTGGCATGGTCGGTAGGGGAGAGTAACCAACACCCGACTGGACGCGTTTCGAGCAACAGGTGTGCTCTTAAGGTACCTTCACACGAAACGACATTATAACGATATCGCTAGCGATCCGTGACGTTGCAGCGTCCTCGCTAGCGATATCGTTTCGTTTGACACGCAGCAGCGATCAGGATCCTGCTGTGATGTCGCTGGTCGCTGAATAAAGTCCAGAACTTTATTTGGTCGTCCGATCGCTGTGTATCGTTGTGTTTGAAAGCAAAAGCAACGATACCAGCGATATTTTACACTGGTAACCAGGGTAAACATCGGGTTACTAAGCGCAGGGCCGCGCTTAGTTACCCGATGTTTACCCTGGTTACTAGCGTAAAATGTAAAAAAAACAAACAGCACATACTCACATTGCGTCCCCTGCAGTCTGCTTCCTCCTCTGACTCAGCGCCGCAAAGTGAAAGTGAAAGCAGCACAGCGGTGACGTCACCGCTCTGCTCTCACTGTACGGCGCTCAGTCAGTCAGGAAGTGGACGCAGGGGGACGTGAATGTAAGTATGTGCTGTTTGTTTTTTTTAGATTTTACGCTGGTAACCAGGGTAAACATCGGGTTACTAAGCGCGGCCCTGCGCTTAGTTACCCGATGTTTACCCTGGTTACCAGGGGACCTCGGCATAGTTGATCGCTGGAGAGCGGTCTGTGTGACAGCTCTCCAGCGACCAAACAGCGACGCTGCAGCGATCGACATCGTTGTCGCTATCGCTGCAGCGTCGCTTCGTGTGAAGGTACCTTTAGTCCTCAGTGTGCTGGTGGGACCACAGGTTACAATAAAAATGTTCACAGCAGGTGGATACAATTAAAATAAACATGTGATGTGACTAAATCATAAATAAACACAACAAAGTGAACAACTAAAACTGCATAACAATTCAATTGGCAAGAATAATTGTGATCAGGAGTCTATATTTAAGTTTATTTCTTATATTAACAATAATCCTTTCAATTTAAAGTTCACTCATTCATGGAACAAAAACTGTATTAATTTTTTGGATCTCTCTCTGGAAGGCATTCCTTTTGAAAAAATCAGAAGTCATACATATCAAAAAGAAACCGCAGGTAACACTATTTTACATGCAAAAAGTTTCCATCCCCCACATACCATCCAGTCCATTCCTTTGGGTGAAGATTTGAGAGCACGCAGAAACTGCAGCCTTGAATCGTTGTTCAGCTGTGAAAAATCAATCATTAAACAGCGTCTTCACCACAGAAAATATCCTAATTGGACTCTAAACAGAGCCTTTACCATTGCTGATTCCAAACAAAGGTCAGAAATCATTAAACCGATGGTAATGGATAGTCGCACTCAAATAAACACTGCCTCTAATAATAACTCCCATCGTGATGCGTACTCGGCACAACCTGTTTTAGTCCTTACTTATAGTACTTTTTTTAAAATCTGTTTCCCAAATTGTCACACGTTATTTAAACATACTCAGAGATGACCACATCATGGATTCCATTCTGAAAGACGGCATTAGAATCGTATCAAGACGAGCACCTACTCTGGGAAATGTTTTATCACCCTGTTTTTTGCATTCTAAAAAAAAAAAATCATTCAGATTGGTTATCTACCACAGGTTGTTTCAAGTGCGAATCGCATACGTGTAAGACTTGTACTTACATGAAAAAAACGCATATTTCAATTGTTCACAAAATTTAACTACTTTTCCCATATAAAAATTTCTTAATTGTAATTCTGATTATGTGGTTTACATTGTCGAATGCACTGAATGTAAATTGTCCTATGTGGGATCTACCATTTGGAAGTTCAAAGAAAGACTCAGAGAACATCTTTATGATATAGTACATCCTACACTTCGACATTTATCCAATCATTTTATAAAAAATCATAACAGGCAAACCACGCATCTTAGAACATTTTCCATTGAACAGATACATAAAGATATACGAGGTGGTGACAGGGAAAAGAAGCTGCGTGATAGAGAGGCTTTCTGGATCTTCAGGCTTAATACCAGAGCCCCTTCAGGGATAAACCTTAGGAGAGAGATTATGCTCCATTACTAATCAGTCTTGCGGTCTTTCTTAGATTTCTTTAGTTCCTTCTAAATTTGCATGTTCCTTACAATTATTCTTGCCAATTGAATTGTTACACAGTTTTAGTTGTTCATTTTGTTGTGTTTATTTATGATTTAGTCACATCACATGTTTATTTTAATTGTATTCACCTGCTGTGAACATTTTTATTGTAACCTGTGTTCCCACCAGCACACTGAGGACTAAGAGCACACCTGTTGCTCGAAACGCGTCCAGTAGGGTGTTGGTTACTCTCCCCTACCGACCATGCCGGTCATGTTTTAGCAGCGTTTTAATATGTACTAATAAAGTTTCTACATTTTATTCCTGGAGCTGGAACCATCTCTTTTTTTTCAATACGTTCATCAGTGTTGTGGCAGCAACACTTTTTCTCCTTGCTCGGACTAACACTTACCACATCGGATGGAAGAATAAGGGTGAGCTGAAATATATTTTTTTCTATTGTACTAAGGCCTCTTTCACACTTCCGCCTTATTTCCGTCAAAATGCGTCGTTGTGTGGAAAAAAGGATCCTGCGAATTCGCCCGCAGGATCTGTTTTTTTTTTTCATAGACTTGTATCAGGGACGGATTGCGACGCATGGCCACGCGTTTCAGCCGTCATGCGCAGGATCCGTTGGAATTTGTTGATCCGTCGTTTGGAAAAAACGTACAAAGAAAAGTTTTTTGTCTGCGTCGGAAAAACGTACCACGACGGATCCTGCAGCATACGTAATTGGCTAGAGTGGAAGCCTGTGGACGCAGGATTCATTGTGGTACGTCAAATGACGGACTCCAGGGCTGGATTCTGTTTTTTTACAAGGAGCATGCTCAAAATCAGTATTTAGTAGCCAATTGGCCAGACAGCCCCAAATCTTTAAATACCTGCCATGTGGCTCCATTACTCAATGTGCCAGCAAGAAGCCTAGAAGCCAGCAAGACTTCTGCCAGCCAGCCAGAGTCCTGCCAGCCAGCCAGAGTAATAATAATAATAATAATAATATTTTTTATTTATATAGCGCCAACATATTCCGCAGCGCTTTACAAATTATAGAGGGGACTTGTACAGACAATAGACATTACAGCATAACAGAAATCACAGTTCAAAATAGATACCAGGAGGAATGAGGGCCCTGCTCGCAAGCTTACAATCTATGAGGAAAAGGGGAGACACGAGAGGTGGATGGTAACAATTGCTTTAATTATTTGGACCAGCCATAGTGTAAGGCTCGGGTGTTCATGTAAAGCTGCATGAACCAGTTAACTGCCTAAGTGTGTAGCAGTACAGACACAGAGTGCTATTAACTGCATAAAGTGTATGAGAACATGATGCGAGGAACCTGATTATGTTTTTGTTTTTTTTTTAATTGGCCACACAGGGATAGTTAGGTTAATGCTTTGAGGCGGTAGGCCAATATGAACAAATTTATTTTTCAGGGCACTCTTAAAACTGTGGGGATTGGGGATTAATCGTATTAACCTGGGTAGTGCATTCCAAAGAATCGGTGCAGCATGTGTAAAGTCTTGGAGACGGGAGTGGGAGATTCTGATTATTGAGGATGCTAACCTGAGGTCATTAGCGGAGCGGAGGGCACGGGTAGGGTGGTAGACTGAGACCAGAGAAGAGATGTAGGGTGGTGCTGAGCCATGGAGTGCTTTGTGGATGAGGGTAGTAGTTTTTTACTGGATTCTGGAGTGGATGGGTAGCCAGTGTAATGACTGGCACAAGGTAGAGGCATCGGTGTAACGGTTGGTGAAAAATATGATCCTCGCTGCAGCATTCAGGAGAGATTGGAGCGGGGAGAGTTTGGTAAGAGGGAGGCCGATTAGTAGAGAGCTACAATAGTCCAGACGAGAATGAATGACTGAAACAATAAGAGTTTTTGCAGAGTCGAAAGTAAGAAAAGGGCGAATTCTAGAAATGTTTTTGAGATGCAGATAAGAAGAGCGAGCCAGTGATCGGATGTGGGGGGTGAATGAAAGCTCGGAATCAAGGATGACCCCAAGGCAGCGGGCATGTTGCTTTGGAGTAATGGTGGAACCGCACACGGAGATGGCAATGTCAGGCAAAGGTAGGTTAGTAGAGGGAGAGAACACGAGGAGTTCAGTACTGCCAGCCTGCCAGCCAGAGGACTAGCAGCCAGCCAGAGGACTAGCAGCCAGCCAGAGTCCTGCCAGCCAGCAAGAGGCATGCCAGCCAGAGGACTACGAGTCAGCCAGAGGCCTGTCTGCCAGCCAGCGTTCTGCCAGCCAGCATGAGTCCTGCCAGTGTTTTTTTTTGTGCGTGTGTGTGTGTCCATGTGTGTGTAATGGCGGTGTGTGCTGCATGTCTGTGTGTCCATGATTTTTTTTTTTTTTTAATTTACATGTATTTTAACCCCTTCACCCCCAAGGGTGGTTTGCACGTTAATGACCGGGCCAATTTTTACAATTCTGACCACTGTCCCTTTATGAGGCTATAACTCTGGAACGCTTTGACGGATCTTGGCGATTCTGACATTGTTTTCTCGTGACATATTGTACTTCATGATAGTGGTAAAATTTATTCGATATAACTTGCGTTTATTTGTGAAAAAAATGGAAATTTGGCGAAAATTATGAAAATTTTGCAATTTTCCAACTTTGAATTTTTATGCCCTTAAATCACAGACATATGTCACGCAAAATACTTAATAAGTAACATTTCCCACATGTCTACTTTACATCAGTACAATTTTGGAACCAAACTTTTTTTTTGTGACGGAGTTATAAGGGTTAAAAGTTGACCAGCAATTTCTCATTTTTACAACACCATTTTTTTTTAGGGACCACATCTCATTTGAAGTCATTTTGAGGGGTCTATATGATAGAAAATACTCAAGTGTGACACCATTCTAAAAACTGCACCCCTCAAGGTGCTCAAAACCACATTCAAGAAGTTTATTAACCCTTCAGGTGTTTCACAGGAATTTTTGGAATGTTTAAATAAAAATGAACATTTAACTTTTTTTCACACAAAATTTATTTCAGCTCCAATTTGTTTTATTTTACCAAGGGTAACAGGAGAAAATGGACCCCCAAAGTTGTTGTATAATTTGTCCTGAGTACGCTGATACCCCATATGTGGGGGTAAACCATTGTTTGGGCGCATGGCAGAGCTTGGAAGGGAAGGAGCGCCATTTGACTTTTCAATGCAAAATTGACTGGAATTGAGATGGGACGCCATGTTGCGTTTGGAGAGCCCCTGATGTGCCTAAACATTGAAACTCCCTACAAGTGACACCATTTTGGAAAGTAGACCCCCTAAGGAACTTATCTAGATGTGTGGTGAGCACTTTGACCCACCAAGTGCTTCACAGAAGTTTATAATGCAGAGCCGTAAAAATAAAAAATCATATTTTTTCACAAAAATGATCTTTTCGCCCCCAATTTTTTATTTTCCCAAGGGTAAGAGAAGAAATTGGACCCCAAAAAATGTTGTGCAATTTGTCCTGAGTACGCTGATACCCCATATGTGGGTGTAAACCATTGTTTGGGCGCATGGCAGAGCTTGGAAGGGAAGGAGCGCCATTTGACTTTTCAATGCAAAATTGACTGGAATTGAGATGGGACGCCATGTTGCGTTTGGAGAGCCCCTGATGTGCCTAAACATTGAAACTCCCTACAAGTGACACCATTTTGGAAAGTAGACCCCCTAAGGAACTTATCTAGATGTGTGGTGAGCACTTTGACCCACCAAGTGCTTCACAGAAGTTTATAATGCAGAGCCGTAAAAATAAAAAATCATATTTTTTCACACAAATGATCTTTTCGCCCCCAATTTTTTATTTTCCCAAGGGTAAGAGAAGAAATTGGACCGCAAAAAATGTTGTGCAATTTGTCCTGAGTACGCTGATACCCCATATGTGGGTGTAAACCATTGTTTGGGCGCATGGCAGAGCTTGGAAGGGAAGGAGCGCCATTTGACTTTTCAATGCAAAATTGACTGGAATTGAGATGGGACGCCATGTTGCGTTTGGAGAGCCCCTGATGTGCCTAAACATTGAAACTCCCTACAAGTGACACCATTTTGGAAAGTAGACCCCCTAAGGAACTTATCTAGATGTGTGGTGAGCACTTTGACCCACCAAGTGCTTCACAGAAGTTTATAATGCAGAGCCGTAAAAATAAAAAATCATATTTTTTCACACAAATGATCTTTTCGCCCCCAATTTTTTATTTTCCCAAGGGTAAGAGAAGAAATTGGACCCCAAAAAATGTTGTGCAATTTGTCCTGAGTACGCTGATACCCCATATGTGGGTGTAAACCATTGTTTGGGCGCATGGCAGAGCTTGGAAGGGAAGGAGCGCCATTTGACTTTTCAATGCAAAATTGACTGGAATTGAGATGGGACGCCATGTTGCGTTTGGAGAGCCCCTGATGTGCCTAAACATTGAAACTCCCTACAAGTGACACCATTTTGGAAAGTAGACCCCCTAAGGAACTTATCTAGATGTGTTTTGAGAGCTTTGAACCCCCAAGTGTTTCACTACAGATTATAACGCAGAGCCGTGAAAATAATTTTTTTTTTTTTTTCTTAAAAATGATTTTTTAGCCCCCAGCTTTGTATTTTTACAAGGGTAACAGAATAAATTGGACCCCAAAATTTGTTTTCCAATTTGTCCTGAGTACGCTGATACCCCATATGTGGGGGGGAACCACTGTTTGGGCGCATGACAGAGCTCGGAAGGGAAGGAGCGCCATTTGGAATGCAGACTTAAATGGATTGGTCAGCAGCCGTCACGTTGCATTTGCAGAGCCCCTGATGTACCCAAACAGTACAAACCCCCCACAAGTGACCCCATATTGGAAACTAGACCTCCCAAGGAACTTATCTAGATGTGTTTTGAGAACTTTGAACCCCCAAGTGTTTCACTAAAGTTTATAGCGCAAATCCGTGAAAATAAAAATTCTTTTTTTTTTTCACAAAAATGATTTTTTAGCCCCCAGTTTTGTATTTTCACAAGGGTAACAGGATAAATTGGACCCCAAAAGTTGTTGTCCAATTTGTCCTGAGTATGCTGATACCCCATATGTGGGGGGGAACCACTGTTTGGGTGCATGACAGAGCTCGGAAGGGAAGGAGCACCATTTGGAATGCAGCCTTAAATGGATTGGTCTGCAGGCGTCACGTTGCATTTGCAGAGCCCCTGATGTACCCAAACAGTACAAACCCCCCACAAGTGACCCCATATTGGAAACTAGACCTCCCAAGGAACTTATCTAGATGTGTTGTGAGAACTTTGAACCCCCAAGTGTTTCACTACAGTTTATAACGCAGAGCCGTGAAAATAAAACATCTTTTTTTTCCCACAAAAATGATTTTTAGCCCCCCAAATTTTTATTTTCCTAAGGATAACAAGAGAGCTTGGACCCCAGAAGTTGTTGTTCAATTTGTCCCGAGTACGCTGATAACACATATGTTGGGGTAAACCCCTTTTTGGGCGCACGGGAGAGCTCGGAAGGGAAGGAGCACTGTTTTACTTTTTCAACGCAGAATTGGCTGGAATTGAGATTGGACGCCATGTCGCGCTTGGAGAGCCCCTGATGTGCCTGGACAGTGGAAACTCCCCAATTCTACCTGAAACCCTAACCCAAACACACCCCTAACCCTAATCCCAACGGTAACCCTAACCACACCCCTAGCCCTGACACACCCATAATTCTAATCCCAACCCTAATCCAAACGTAAATGTAATCCAAACCCTAACCCTAACTTTAGCCCCAACCTTAACTTTAGCCCCAACCCTAACTTTAGCCCCAACCCTAACTTTACCTCCAACCCTAGCCCTAACCCTAACCCTACCCCTACCCCTAACCCTAAACGTGACTGAAATACGTGGCACTGAAATACGTGGCACTGAAATACGTGGCACTGAAATACGTGGCACTGAAATACGTGGCACTGAAATACGTGGCACTGAAATATGTGGCACTTAAATACGTGGCACTTAAATTTGTGGCACTGAAATACGTGGCACTGAAATACGTGGCACTTAAATACGTGGCACTGAAATATGTGATACGTGGCACTTAAATATGTGGCACTGAAACACGTGGCACTGAAACACGTGGCACTGAAATACGTGATACGTGGCACTGAAATACGTGGCACTGAAATACGTGGCACTGAAATACGTGGCACTGAAATATGTGATACGTGGCACTTAAATACGTGGCACTGAAATACGTGGCACTGAAATACGTGGCACTGAAATACGTGGCACTGAAATACGTGGCACTGAAATATGTGATACGTGGCACTTAAATACGTGGCACTGAAACACGTGGCACTGAAATACGTGATACATGGCACTGAAATACGTGGCACTGAAATACGTGGCACTGAAATACGTGGCACTGAAATACGTGGCACTGAAACACGTGCAACTGAAATACGTGGTACTAAAATATGTGGCACTGAAATACGTGATACGTGGCACTGAAATACGTGGCACTGAAACACGTGGCACTGAAATATGTGATACGTTGCCCTGAAATACATGGCACTGAAATACATGGCACTGAAATACGTGGCACTGAAATACGTGGCACTGAAATACGTGGCACTGAAATACGTGGCACTGAAATACGTGGCACTATGACTGTCAGAAAATGTTCATTAAACGGTTAGGGGTGAGGTTAGGGGTAGAGTTAGGGTTAGGGTTTGGATCCCTTTATCACAATGATGGTGGTGGGTGGCTTTTCAGTGTGTTTTCTGTTTTTTTTTCGATAAAAATGCATGCGTTTTTAACGCAAACAAACGCATGTGCTTAAAAACGCAAGAAAATACTGCAGGTTGTATTTCTGAAAATTAACGCATGCAGAAAAAAACCGCATGCGTTTGAAAACGCGACCAAACGTGTACAAAAAAAACGCATGCGTTTTCAATGTTAAATATAGGGAAAAAACGCATGCGTTTTTTTGTGCAAAAAACGCTGCAGACAAAAACGCAAGTGTGAAACCAGCGACGCTTTTTATAGCAAAAAAGTTTTTGCGTCTCCACATTTTGAGAGCTATAATTTTTCCACATTTTGCTCCACAGAGTCATGTGAGGTCTTGTTTTTTGCGGGACGAGTTGACGTTTTTATTGGTAACATTTTCGGACACGTGACCATTTTTGATCGCTTTTTATTCCGATTTTTGTGAGGCAGAATGACCAAAAACCAGCAATTCCTGAATTTCTTTTGGGAGAGGCGTTTATACCGTTCCGCGTTTGGTAAAATTGATAAAGCAGTTTTATTCTTCGGGTCAGTACGATTACAGCGATATCTCATTTATATCATTTTTTTATGTTTTGGCGCTTTTATACGATAAAAACTATTTTATAGAAAAAATAATTATTTTGGTATCGCTTTATTCTCAGGACTATAACTTTTTTTTTTTTTTGCTGATGATGCTGTGTGGCGGCTTGTTTTTTGCAGGACAAGATGACGTTTTCAGTGGTACCATGGTTATTTATATATGTCTTTTTGATCGCGTGTTATTCCACTTTTTGTTCGGCGGTATGGTAATAAAGCGTTGTTTTTTGCCTCGTTTTTTTTTTTTTTTTCTTACGGTGTTTACTGAAGGGGTTAACTAGTGGGGCAGTTTTATAGGTGGGGTCGTTACGGACGCGGCGATACTAAACATGTGTACTTTTATTGTTTTTTTTTTTTATTTAGATAAAGAAATGTATTTATGGGAATAATATATATTTTTTTTTTTTCATTATTTTGGAATATTTTTTTTTATTTTTTTTTACACATTTGGAAATTTTTTTTTTTACTTTTTTACTTTGCCCCAGGGGGGGACAATACAGATCGGTGATCTGTCAGTTTGCATAGCACTCTGACAGATCACCGATCTGCGAGAGGTGCAGGCTGCTTCACAGTGCCTGCTCTGAGCAGGCTTCTGTGAAGCCACCTCCCTCCCTGCAGGACCCGGATCCGCGGCCATCTTGGATCCGGGTCTGGAGCAGGCAGGGAGGGAGGTAAGACCCTCGCAGCAACGCGATCACATCGCGTTGCTGCGGGGGGCTCAGGGAAGCCCGCAGGGAGCCCCCTCCCTGCGCGATGCTTCCCTGCACCGCCGGCACATCGCGATCATGTTTGATCGCGGTGTGCCGGGGGTTAATGTGCCGGGAGCGGTCCGTGACCGCTCCTGGCACATAGTGCCGGATGTCAGCTGCGATATGCAGCCGACACCCGGCCGCGATCGGCCGCGCTCCCCCCGTGAGCGCGGCCGATCGGCTATGACGTACTATCCCGTCGGCGGTCATGGGGGCCCACCCCACCTCGACGGGATAGTACGTCGGATGTCAGGAAGGGGTTAAACAAAGTTTTGCGGTTTGTTTGTGTGTGTGTGTGTGTCCAGCCATGGTTGTTTAGTTTTTTATTACTGTCATGTATTTCCAAAGTAGTGTGGTGTGGCGTGAGTGCGGCGTGTGTGTAAAATGCGGTGTGTGTGCCATGTGTGTGTAATGGCGGTGTGTGTTTGTATACTGCGTGTCTGTGTGTCCATGCTTTTTAAAAACAAATTTACAAGTATTTTAAACAAAGTTCTGCGGTGTGTCTGTGTATGTGTGTGTGTGTGTGTGTGTGTGTGTGTGTGTGGCATGTGTGTGCATAGAGTGTGTTCCTCCTTTTTTGGGGGGGTTCCAAAATTTGCATTTACTGTACTTGTATTTAAAATAAAGAGCATTGTAGCTCCTACTAGCGATGTTAAAAAAAAAAAAAAAACAAGAAAAGAAAAAAAAATTGTCCTAAAACTGTACTTAGCATCATTTCACAAAGGTAAACCTGTCCTCCCTGCTCAACCTCATGTTTCCCCCCCCCCCCCCCCTTCCACTTCTGATCAACCCCAACCCGGTCGCCGTTCCCCCACTATCGAGGTGGTCCACCCTGCCGGCCCCTCCGATAGTATCTCCACCCAACAGTTTACAAATTTGTAAATATTTGTTAATATTTGTTACTAAAAACAATTTTTGATTTCAAAAAGCATTTATTGTCAATTGTATTTATATAAGATTGGGTATAAAAGGTATAAAATATAAAACACTTGCTGTAAAGGTAAAAAAGGTTGATATACAAAAAACATACATAACTTTACTGAAAGGTATAAAACAAAAAACATGGTCTAATCACAAGTGTGACTTCAACAGGTATAAAATCAGAAGTGTGACTTCAGCTACATACATTATATAAAAACACAAAACATATCAACCCATGTCATCCTGCCATTCAACTCTACCTTTAGGTGACATAAAGTAATCGGTAAATTTGTCCCTCATTCTGGAAACTGCAACTGCGCTACGAAAAGTTATAGTTTGATAATCACGCAAGGTGGTTTCAGACTCATTTTCCTCCGTGGCAACCGGTTCCTTGGATAGGACAAAATTGTAAAGCACCACACAAGCCTTCACCACCTCATCCACAGTCTCAGTTTTCAATTTGATAGCGGTCAATAGAACTCGCCATTTTGCAGTTAAAATCCCGAAGGCACACTCCACCACTCATCTCGCTCATGTTAACCGATAATTAAATACTATTTTCCTTCATGTTAATCCACTACTTGCATATGGTTTGAGCAGGTGTGGTGAAAGTTGGAAGGCTTCATCACCAACACACACAAATGGCATTGGTGGTTCCAGGGAGTGGTCTTGGAGGTGGAAAATGATATTTGTCTCCGTATAAACAGCGCCCCATTGCAGACATTTTAAAAACCTGCGAATCATTGGATCGGCCATAGACATCAATATTCGCCGCTATGAATTTGCATTCGGCGTCTGCTATTGCCATCAGCACAATAGAAATATATTTTTTATAATAGAAATATTCTGAGCCCAATCCTGCAGGTTTAACAATCCTTATGTGTTTGCCATCCACGGCACCCAAGCAATTTGGAAAATGGCAAATCTGTTCAAAATTTGCGGCAATCTCCAGCCACCTCTCCGTTGTTGGATTTGGGATGTACTCCTCCTGTAAACAGTCCCATAATACCCTGCAGGTCTGTTTGTTTTACTATCCCTGATATTGTCAAAATCCCAAGCTGATATTCATAATGGAGGGAGGAAAGGTATTCGCCAGTTGCAAGGAATCTGTAAAAAAAAAAAACACAGAAAATTATTATTACAAACTACCAGCAACAACATTACAGTTAGTCTGATGAATGAGAAACCATAGAAAAAAATAAAGGCTTAACGAAGTGTCCCCATCAGACGCTCCGCCGGTGATATTGAAAAGCGCAAATAGGTGTCCTTTCTCCGGATTAGTTCTCCAACCCTTTCCACCAAAACATCAAAGTTTTCAGGTCTCATGAGTAGGGTTGAGTGACCTTTACATTTATAGGATCGGGTCGGGTTTCACGAAACACGACTTTTTCAAAAGTCGGGTCAAGTGAAATCGGCCGATCCTATAAAAAAGTCGAGGTCGGGGTCGGCCAAAACTCAAAACCCAATGCAGTGCATTGGGTTTCCAATGGTTCCCAGGGTCTGAAGGAGCGGAAACTCTCCTTCAGGCCCTGGGATCCATATTTAAGTGTAAAATAAAGAATTAAAATAAAAAATATCGCCATACTTACTCTCTGATGCGCCCTGGTACTAAGCGGGAACCTTCCTTCCTTAGAATCAGCCTTCCAGGACCTTGCGGTGATGTCGCGGTGACGTCGCGGCTTGAGATTGGTCGCGCGGCCGCCCATGTGACCGCTCACGCGACCAATCACAAGCCGCGACGTCACCATGACGTTACCGAAGGTCCTGGAAGGGCTTATTCTTAGGAAGGAAGGCTGCCGGAAAGAAGCCGAGGGTGAGTATATTCCTATTAGGTATATACTCACCCTCGCACGCGCCCTGCTTCTTTCCGGCAGCCTTCCTTCCTAAGAATCAGCCCTTCCAGGACCTTCAGTGACGTCACCGCAAGGTCCTGGAAGGCTGATTCTAAGGAAGGAAGGTTCCCGCTTAGTACCAGGGCGCAGAGGGTAAGTATAGCGATATTTTTTATTTTAATTCTTTATTTTACACTTCGGGGTATGTGCACACGATGCAGATTTAGTGCAGAATTGGTGAAGAACTGCAGCAGATTTTTCTGCTGCAGAAACGCTGCAGAACTGCACTGTGATTTACAGTACAATGTAAATCAATGGGAAAAAAAAAAGCTGTGCACATGGTGCAGAAAAATCTGCGCAGAAACGCTGCAGATTTCAAAGAAGTGCACGTCGCTTCTTTTGTGCAGTTCTGCAGCGTTTCTGCTGCAGATTTTTCTGCACCATGTGCACAGCTTTTTTTTTTCCCATTGATTTAAATTGTACTGCACAGAAACTGCACAGAAACTGCACAGAAACTGCATAGAAACTGCACAGAAACTGCATAGAATCTGCGCAGAAACTGCACAGAAACTGCATCAAATCTGCAGATGCAGATTTAGTGCAGAAAATTCTGCACCACATTTCCTACGTGTGCACATAGCCTTAGGGTATAAAATCAACAAACAGGTGCTGCGCTAGCAGGAGGAACTGTGACTAGGAATACATCTCAGTCACCTACCTCACTGTTATGAACTGATGTGTCCACTTGGGACAATGAGCTGCTGCAGACCGTCCTCTGCTATCTTGGAAGATCTGTGATTAGACAGTGCAGCCACGTAAACGATGCACTACCATCCGGGGAGCGTCCTCCCGTAGTGCTGAAAACCCCACCAGTCTCGCCGCTGTAGTGTCCGGCAGGCAGCTACGGCCGATAGCGCCGCCGTGCAGTGGCGTGGTGAGCGGGGGGCGTGGCTACTAGGTGACGTCACCAGTCCGTATGACGGACACTAACAGGGGCCAATCCCGACGTGTTTCGAGGGTGCCGACCCTCTTTCTCAAGGTCAACTACAGCGGCGAGACTGGTGGGGTTTTCAGCACTACGGGAGGACGCTCCCCGGATGGTAGTGCATCGCTTACGTGGCTGCACTGTCTAATCACAGATCTTCCAAGATAGCAGAGGACGGTCTGCAGCAGCTCATTGTCCCAAGTGGACACATCAGTTCATAACAGTGAGGTAGGTGACTGAGATGTATTCCTAGTCACAGTTCCTCCTGCTAGCGCAGCACCTGTTTGTTGATTTTATTCTAATTTTAGTATTGGTTGGCAGGGTTGCACACTACGTGCCAAGGTGCTTGCAGCTGAAGGTTCAGGCCAATACATAGCGCCAGTGTGTTACTTTACAGTGTTTAGCCTTAGGGTATGTTCACACGATCCTGATTTCAATCCTTTTTTTTCAGGACAAAAACCGCAGCTCTTGGCAGAAAACGCAGGTGCGTTTTTGGTGCGTTTTTGGTGCGGTTTTTGATGCGGTTTTTAGTGCGGTTTTTTATGCAGTTTTCTCTGCAGATTGTCTGTGTTTGACACAAATAAAGCTTTAACTGCAGTGGGGGAAAAAAAAAAAGAAATGATGTCATTTCCTTGTCCAACCCTTTTCTTCTTCCATCCTCCATTTTGGGACTAAACACCAAAATGAGTGGACGTGTTTTGAATGACAGCGCTCCGCAGAGTGCTGAGCGTAGGCCAGATCACAGCCCGCGGATCCAGCTCTATCCAGCTATTTAAGTCTACGTTCACATTTGCGGTCTGCGCCGCAGCGTCGGGCGCCGCATGCGTCATGCGCCCCTATATTTAACATGGGGGCGCATGGACATGCGTCGCACTTGCGTTTTGCGCCGCATGCGTCACTGCAGCGCACGCATCCGGGCGCAGAGGACACAGCAAGTTGCATTTTTGTTGCGTCCAAAATCAATCAAAAAAAGGACGCATGCGGCGCACAACGCAAATGTGAACATAGCCTAAGTGCCACGTATTTAAGTGCCACGTATCACGTATTTCAGTGCCACGTATTTCAGTGCCACATATTTAAGTGCCACGTATTTAAGTGCCACATATTTAAGTGCCACGTATTTCTTTGCCACGTATCACGTATTTCAGTGCCACGTATTTCAGTGCCACGTATTTCAGTGCCACGTGCCACGTATCAAAGTGCCACGTATCACGTATTTCAGTGCCACGTATTTAAGTGCCACGTGCCACGTATCAAAGTGCCACGTACCACGTATTTCAGTGCCACGTATTTCAGTGCCACGTATCACGTATTTCAATGCCACGTGCCACGTATTTCAGTGCCACGTATTTCAGTGCCACGTGCCACGTATTTAAGTGACACGTGCCACGTATCAAAGTGCCACGTATCACGTATTTCAGTGCCACGTGCCACGTATTTAAGTGACACGTGCCACGCATCAAAGTGCCACGTATCACGTATTTCAGTGCCACGTATTTAAGTGACACGTATCACGTATAAGTGCCACGTGTCACGTATTTTATTGCCACGTATTTAAGTGCCACGTATCCCACGAAGATTTTCCATGGAGAACAGACACATCCAGAGATATGTCTGCTCTCCACGGCTGCAGCAACACACTGACAGGAGCCATAGTTCCTGTCGGTGTGTCACTGCGCATGCGCGAGCGAGTTTACCGGCGGTCATTGACCCCGGCACTCTCGCTTAACGGCAGTGCTGCGTGGGAAAGTTCAACGCAGCTGTACTGCTGTTAACCGAGACGCCGGAGTCATTGAACTCCGGAACAGTACGCGATACACTGCTAGGAGCTTCGCTCCTGGCAGTGTATCGCCGGAGAGCAGGGGATCGGCGTGGGACACTCGTTTTATGGATTCTGCGGACAGGGAGTATGAATTTGATTTTTTATTTTGTGATTTTTTTCCTGGAGGATCGAGGGCTTCGCCTACAAGTGTGCTGTTGGTGAGTATATACTCTATGTTATGTGTTGTATGTACTGTACTGTGTGTCATGTATGTGTACTGTGTGTAGGTGTTTTGTGTAACTTTACAACTGTGCTAAGTCGCCGGACACAGGGACAACTCTCCCATCCTAATACCGGATGGGAGTAGTAGTCCCATACGGCGACTTAGCACAGTGGTGGCACTAGCGTCGCATGGGGACACGCACACACACATACACACACATACATACACACACACACACACACACACACATACATACACACACACACACACACACACACACACACACACACATACCAAATCAATCACGATCCCCATGCGACGGTATGCCTCCATGTCTCTCCGCCCAAGCACTTCCGCCCACGCACTTCCGCCGGCTTCCCCGCACTTCCGGCTGCAGCGGTTCTGCACCACAAACCGCAATAAAACCCACAGATATATTTTTGATCTGCGGGTTTTACTGCGGGTTTGACCTCACAATGGAGGTCTATGGGTGCAGAACCGCTGCTGTTTCGGGCAAAGAAGTGACATGCTCCTTCTTTTTTCCCGCAGCTATTCAGCGCGGCTTTTTTTTTTAAATTCAGGATCATGTGCACAGCGGTTCCTGTTTTCCATAGGGTACAATGTACTGTACCCTGCATGGAAAACAGCTGCGGAACCGCAGCGGCAAAACCGCTGCGGTTCTGCAGTAAAAAACGCACTGTGTGAACATGGCCTAAATCTGAATTCCGATACCAATTCCCGTTATCTTAAACATATCGGGAATCGGTATCGGAATTCCGATTCCAGATTCAGAAGATCGCCGACTTCATGGCCGACCCCACACAGGGGTCGGGTCGGGTTTCATGAAACCCGACTTTGCCAAAAGTCGGCGACTTCTGAAAATTGCCGACCCGTTTCGCTCAACCCTACTCATGAGTACATAATTGAAGAACTTCTCCGGGTTTTGCCTCAATTCCATGTACAGTGTTTAATAGACACCAAGGGTCAATCGCTGTGCAGTGATCGGATGGATCCAAAAGCGTCGGCGACGTCGCAGATGAAGAATGAACTGTCTTGTTTCCTCCTTTTTCCCGAACAATCACTGCCAACCTATTGGCCTCAAAAGAAAATCTGCATAGATGGTCACAATATTTGCTATAACTCCTTCCATTTCTGCCACTTGCTTTAAAACCTCTCAAAGATGGGGTGCTAAAACACTTAATATATAGGTTTCCATTATTTTCCAGTAGCCAATCACATTTGGGAGCCTCCCATGTGGAGGTATAAAAAACAGATCCGCCAAAAAAACCCGGATGAAACGGATGGAAAAACGGATGTGAGGGATGCAACGGATCCTGTTTTACGACGGATCCATCTAGCGGATCCGTCGAAATACTGGATGCGTTGCATCTGTTTTCCACTATTTTTGGCGGATCCGTCACTCTGTCTCAACGATGTACTGTGACTGATGCCAAAAGACGGAAATGTGAAAGTAGCCTTAGAACTCTTTCACACTTCCATTTTTACAATCTGCACAGGATCCGTCAAAATGTTGAAATGACGGATCCTGTGCAGATTGTAAAAAACAGGTGCACTGGGCCCGTTTTTCTGACAGACCCATCGAAGCTATGTGCACCTGTTGTGTGAAAACGCATGCACAACACAAGCCATGTTAAAAATAAAAAGCAAAATAAAAAAATCGCAATATTCTCACCTTTTGGCGTCCCGAGCAGCGTTACCGATGCTTGCGAAGCTCCCGGCAGCTGGTGTTCCCAGTAATGCCTTGCGAGACAATGACCTCTGATGACGCTGTAGTCTCGCGAGACTGCGACGTCATCGGGTTATTTCGCAAGGCAATACTGGGAACTGCAGCTGCCCGGAGCATCGGTAACGCTGCGTGGGACGCCGGAAGGTGAGAATATAGCGTTTTTTTTTTTTTTGTTTTGTTTTTTTTAAGATTAAATCTTTTTACTATTGATGCTGCATAGGCAGCATCAATAGTAAAAAGAGAGAGAGAGCGAGCGAGAATTTCCCTGATGAGAAATTCTTCTGTGCATGCTCAGTTTCAAAAGACGGCATCTGTCGTTGGATTCCTGCTTTTCACAGTGAGCGATTTTCTAGCGAGCAGAAGAAACGTTCCTCTGTGCGTTTTCTCCGCCCGACAGACATAAAGTTTACGACGGATCCTGTGCACGACAGATGAAACGTGTGGCCATCCGTCACAATCCGTCGCTAATACAAGTCTTTGAGAAAGAACGCATCCTGCGGGCAAAATCGCAGGATCCATTTTTTTTCACAAAATGACGCATTATGACGGGGGATGAAAGACGGAAGTGTGAAAGAGGCCTAAGTAGTGAGCACACTACCTGGCTCTGAGCAGCCACGTGACCAGGGGGGCGGAGTCACCATATGTGAGTGCAGGGAAGGTAACCGAGTGCACGGAGTGCAAGGCACAGACAGTAAAACCTGGTCAAGGAAAGCCGACCCGACGGTCAAAAGCCAGACGAGAGCGAAGTACCTAAGGATAAGACAAAGAGTAAACAGAAACAAGTCAAGGGGTCAGATAACCGGAAAGGACAGATCAGTACAAAGCAGGATACAGAGGCAAGAGTCAGGGGACAAACTGGGTCATACACAGCAAAGCCCACAAGCACATAGGAACAACGTTTACGGACGAGTAAACAGGGTCAGCAACCACAAACCGAGAATACGGAAGTTTCACTGACGCCAAATCCAGGAACTGCCAACATTAAATAGGTGCCTCAGAACCAAAGGGAGGCAGACTAAAATTAACCCTGACCTGACCAGCATGGAGACAGAACCATCCTATCCAAAGTTATGACAGCTTCTAATGTATATTTGAATTTCCTGAAAGAATATGAAGTATGAATTTATAACAGACTCAGTGGCCAGTGTAAAAATGCAAGATTTCTATTTTTTCAACACAGATCATGATATGAAAAAATAAACCATTACCAAAAATGTTAAAAGGAGTTAAGCAAGTTTTAATAATGTTTTAAAAACTGCTGAAAATGTTATTAAACGAAAAAACAATCTCCATGAACAACGGCAAATTCTGGTCATGGAGATCTCCTGTTACAAACCATTTTTGGATTCGTGGCAGCTCTGGTTCCTCTCTGTTTTAAATGTCGCTTTTTCCTTTCAGGACCATCGGGGGTTAATGTCAGTTTTTCCCCCACTGGCAATCTGGTGTAACTGCAGTATTCTTAGGTCAGCTGATGTGGAGGTGACCACTCCCACCATCCTTTAAAAGGTCACCTTTTGCATCAGCTGACTGCTGGTTTTTTCTATGGAGACCAGCCTTGCAAAAGCAGCTCTCTGGTATCAGCCACTTCTGGTGTTTGGAGTCCTGTTGCTGTGCTATCTTCTCTGGTGGGGGCAGTGGAGGTGCTGCCAGGGAGTAGGGGCTGAGTCTCGGAGTCCTCTTAGAAGGAGAGCTCAGGGGAGGGTGGTGGTTCCCTCTGTGTGTAGTGAGGGTAAGAGTTTGGTGAAACGGGGACGCCTCTGTTGTCGGTTCCTCAAAGAATTCTCTATCCATTTGCAAATGCATGCATGTAGATAAGTGTTCAGGTCCGGATCTGTGTATGAATGAGTATGTATGGGTGTCCACCAAAAACATCAGGTGGAAGTGTGCTTTTGGGACCTGGAGTGCTAGGGTGATTGAGCTGTATTAGGTGTCGGGCATTCTCAGCCCCGGGACTTTCCAGCTGGAGTTACCCCTAGTGATGCACGTACACAACGCATTCCACAGGTCGGTGCTTTGGAGATTTGTGGCACCTCTGGAGCCTACGTTATTATCATCTCCATTGGGCTGTGCTTGCCATAAGCTTGGGGATCAGGTGACTGCAGAGGTGAACTCTGGTAGATTGAGGCATCCTAACCATACATCGTTTCCATTGAGGTCCGGTGTTGAGGTTCCAGAGGCCCCTCTATGAAAGGGAGGTACTGTCACAAACCATTTTTGACTTTGTAGCAGCTCTGGTTCCTCTGTGTAATAAATGTTGTTTTTTTCTTTCAGGACCATCGGGGTAAATGTCAGTTTTTCCCCCACTGGCAATCTGGTGTAACTGCAGTACTGTTAGGTCAGCTGATGTGGTTGTGACCACTCCCACCATCCTTTAAATAGTCACCTGATGCATCAGCTGACTGTTGGTGATAGAGTTTTCTCTATGGAGACCAGCCTTGCAGGAGCAGCTCTCTGTTGTCAGCCACTTCTAGTGTTTGAAGTCCTGTTGCTGTGCTATCTGCGGTGTGGAGCACGGCAGCGGAGTTTGGAAGCTAAGTGTGTTTTTTTCTCCAGTGTTTGTCACTGTCCACTGTGTGATACTATCTGCAGTGGTGAAGCTAGGGCTCCTTGCCGGCCAGTGCACTAGCCAGGGGAGTGTGAGGTGACAGTGAGGGATGAGGTTCCTGATGGCCGTGGGGGAAAGACCCACTTTTGGCATTATGGGAGTGCAGGGTCAGGCTCAGGTTTGAGCAGAAGGTGACCATTCCTTAATTTCCTTATTGATAGGGCCTCCTGTTATGATCCCTAGTGGTTGAGGATCACAAAATACTCCAGCTAAGTAACAAAACATAGGACAAGCTCTAGAGAGGTGGCAAACTGGACTGACTGCAAATCTGAACCTATCCAACACACTAAAGGTAGCCAGTGAACGTGTCTAAAATCCTAGACGTCTCGAGCCAGCCTGAGGAACTAACTACCCCTAGAGAGAAAGAAAGACCTCACTTGCCTCCAGAGAAATATTCCCCAAAGATATAGAAGCCCCCAACAAATAATAACGGTGAGGTAAGAGGAAGGCACATACACAGGGGTGAAAGCAGATTCAGCAAATGAGGCCCACTAATACTAGATAGCAGAAAATAGAAAAGGGGTCTGTGCGGTCAGTAAAAAACCCTTACAAAATATCCACACTGAGATTTCAAGAACCCCCGCACCAACTAACGGTGTGGGGGGAGAAACTCAGTCCCCTAGAGCAACCAGCAAGCGAGGAAATCACATTTTAGCAAGCTGGACAAGAAACATGATGAATGCTGATAATCAAAAAATAAACAAACAAAAACTTAGCTTGTCTTGGAGAGACTGGGAGCAAGGTAGTCACAAGGAATCTGAAGAGCACTGAATACATTGAGAGCAGGCAAGGAACTGAGTATCCAGGTGAGCTAAATAGGAAACCAACCAAGGATAACGAACCAGCTGATGCTGCCAACCTACAGAAAGACAACACTACACAGTACCGCTTGTGACCACTAGAGGGAGCCCAAAAATAGAGTTCACAACAGTACCCCCCCTTGAGGAGGGGTCACCGAACCCTCATCAAGACCCCCAGGGCGATCAGGATGAGCCACGTGGAAGGCATGAACCAAATCGGCCACATGAACATCAGAGGCGACAACCCAGGAATTATCCTCCTGACCATAGCCCTTCCACTTAACCAAATACTGAAGCCTCCGTCTAGAGATACGAGAATCCAAAATCTTCTCCACCACGTACTCCAATTCGCCCTCGACCAGCACCGGAGCAGGAGGCTCAACAGAAGGAACCACAGGTACCACATACCTCCGCAACAAAGACCTATGGAACACATTATGAATGGCAAACGATGCTGGGAGATCCAAACGAAAAGACACCGGGTTAAGGATTTCCAAGATCTTATAAGGACCGATGAAGCGAGGCTTGAATTTAGGAGAGGAGACCTTCATAGGAACATACCGAGAAGACAGCCACACCAAATCCCCAACACGAAGTCGGGGACCCACACCGCGGCGGCGGTTGGCAAAGTGCTGAGCCTTCTCCTGTGACAACCTCAAATTGTCCACCACATGGTTCCAAATCTGCTGCAACCTATCCACCACAGAATCCACCCCAGGACAGTCAGAAGGCTCAACCTGACCCGAGGAAAAACGAGGATGGAAACCAGAATTGCAGAAAAAAGGCGAAACCAAAGTAGCAGAACTAGCCCGATTATTAAGGGCAAACTCGGCCAATGGCAAAAAAGTCACCCAATCATCCTGATCAGCAGAAACAAAACATCTCAAATAAGTTTCCAACGTCTGATTAGTTCGCTCGGTTTGGCCATTAGTCTAAGGATGGAAGGCCGACGAAAAAGACAAATCAATGCCCATCTTAGCACAAAAAGTCCGCCAAAACCTGGACACAAACTGGGATCCTCTATCAGACACAATATTTTCAGGAATGCTGTGCAAGCGAACCACATTCTGAAAAAATAGAGGAACCAAATCGGAGGAAGAAGGCAACTTAGGCAAGGGCACCAAATGGACCATCTTGGAAAAACGATCACACACCACCCAGATGACAGACATTTTCTGAGATACTGGAAGATCCGAAATAAAATCCATGGAAATGTGCGTCCAAGGCCTTTTCGGAATAGGCAAAGGCAAAAGCAAACCGCTGCCACGAGAACAGCAAGGCTTAGCCCGAGCACAAATCCCACAAGACTGCACAAAGGAACGCACATCCCGCGACAAGGAAGGCCACCAGAAGGACCTAGCCACCAAATCTCTGGTACCAAAAATCCCAGGATGACCCGCCAACACCGAAGAATGAACCTCGGAAATAACTCTGCTGGTCCATCTCTCCGGGACAAACAGTCTCTCTGGTGGACAACGGTCAGGTCTATCCGCCTGAAATTTCTGCAGCACTCGTCGCAAATCTGGGGAAATGGCAGACAAAATCACTCCCTCTCTGAGAATACCAGCCGGCTCAGAAACTCCCGGAGAGTCAGGCACAAAACTCCTAGAAAGTGCATCAGCTTTCACGTTCTTCGAACCAGGCAGGTATGAGACCACGAAGTTGAAACGGGAGAAAAACAACGACCAACGAGCCTGTCTAGGATTCAGGCGCTTGGCAGATTCAAGGTAAATCAGATTTTTGTGATCAGTCAAGACCACCACGCGATGTTTAGCTCCTTCGAGCCAATGTCGCCACTCCTCAAATGCCCACTTCATAACCAACAACTCCCGATTACCAACATCATAATTCCGCTCAGCAGGCGAAAACTTTCTTGAAAAGAAAGCACATGGCTTCATCACAGAGCCATCAGAGCTTCTCTGCGACAAAACAGCCCCTGCTCCAATCTCAGAAGCATCAACCTCGACCTGGAAGGGGAGAGAGACATCTGGCTGACATAAGACTGGAGCTGAAGAAAACCGGTGCTTCAGCTCCCGAAAGGCCTCCACGGCCGCAGGAGACCAATTAGTAACATCAGAACCCTTCTTGGTCAAATCCGTCAAAGGTTTAACCACGCTAGAAAAATTAGCGATGAAACGACGGTAAAAATTAGCAAAACCCAAGAACTTCTGAAGACTCTTAACAGACGTGGGCTGAGTCCAGTCATGAATAGCCTGGACCTTGACTGGGTCCATCTCCACAGTAGAAGGAGAAAAAATAAAACCCAAAAAGGAGACCTTCTGTACTCCGAAGAGGCATTTTGAGCCCTTCACAAATAAAGCATTAGCACGCAGGACCTGAAACACCATCCTGACCTGCTTCACATGGGACTCCCAATCATCAGAAAAGACCAAAATGTCATCCAGATAAACAATCATAAATTTATCCAGATATTCTCGGAAGATGTCATGCATGAAGGACTGAAACACAGAAGGAGCATTAGAGAGTCCAAAAGGCATCACTAAGTACTCAAAATGGCCTTCGGGCGTATTAAATGCTGTTTTCCATTCATCTCCCTGCTTAATGCGCACAAGGTTATACGCACCACGGAGATCTATCTTGGTGAACCAACTGGCACCCTTAATCCGAGCAAACAAATCAGACAATAGTGGTAAAGGATACTGAAATTTGACTGTGATTTTATTCAGAAGACGATAATCTATACAAGGTCTCAAAGAACCGTCCTTCTTGGCCACAAAAAAAAATCCTGCACCAAGAGGGGAAGAGGATGGGCGAATATGTCCCTTCTCCAAAGACTCCTTTATATAACTCCGCATCGCGGCATGCTCTGGTATAGACAGATTGAAAAGTCGTCCCTTAGGGAATTTACTACCAGGAATTAAATTTATAGCACAGTCACAATCCCTATGAGGGGGCAGGGCACTGGACCTGGGCTCATCAAATACATCCTGGTAGTCAGACAAAAACTCAGGGACCTCAGAAGGAGTGGAAGAATCAATAGACACCAACGGAGCATCGCCATGAATTCCCTGACAACCCCAACTTGACACAGACATAGCTTTCCAATCTAAAACTGGATTATGAGCCTGCAGCCATGGCAGACCCAAAACGACAACATCATGCAAATTATGCAGAACAAGAAAGCGAATCACCTCCTGATGTACGGGAGTCATGCACATGGTCATTTGCGTCCAATACTGAGGCTTATTCTCAGCCAATGGCGTAGCATCAATTCCCCTCAGAGGAATGGGAAATTCCAAAGGCTCCAGGACAAAACCACAGCGCCTGGCAAACGACAAATCCATCAGATTCAGGGCAGCACACGAATCCACAAAAGCCATAACCGGGTAGGACGACAAAGAACAAATCAAAGTAACAGACAAAATAAATTTAGGCTGCATAGTACCAATGGTGACAGGTTTAGCGATTTTTTTTAAGCGTTTAGAGCATGCTGAGATAACATGAGTAGAATCACCACAGTAAAAGCACAACCCATTTTGACGTCTATGACTTTGTCGCTCAATTTTGGTCAGAGTTCGGTCACATTGCATAGACTCAGGTCTCTGTTCAGAAAATACCGCCAAAGGATGAGCAGATTTGCGCTCCCGCAAACGCCGATCAACCTGAATGGCTAAAGCCATAGAATCACTCAGACTTGTAGGGGTGGGAAACCCCACCAAAACATTCTTAACGGCCTCAGAAAGACCTTCTCTGAAATTTGCAGCCAGGGCACACTCATTCCATTGAGTAAGCACCGACCATTTCCGAAATTTTTGACAATACACCTCTGCTTCATCCTGACCTTGAGAGATAGCCAGCAACGCTTTTTCTGCCTGATTCTCAAGATTAGGCTCCTCATAAAGCAGTCCAAGAGCCAGAAAAAATGCATCTACATTAAGCAATGCAGGATCTCCTGGCGCCAGAGAGAAAGCCCAATCTTGAGGGTCACCACGTAACAAGGAGATAACAATTTTAACTTGCTGAGCGGAATCACCAGAGGAACGAGGTCTCAGAGATAGAAATAACTTACAATTATTCTTAAAATTTAGAAACCTAGATCTATCTCCAGAAAACAACTCAGGGATGGGTATTTTTGGTTCAGAAATAGGGCTCACTAGTTCGACCACACTTAGAATACTGTGCACAGTTCTGGTCTCCGGTGTATAAGAAAGACATAGCTGAACTGGAGCGGGTGCAGAGAAGAGCGACCAAGGTTATTAGAGGACTGGGGGGTCTGCAATACCAAGATAGGTTATTACACTTGGGGCTATTTAGTTTGGAAAAACGAAGACTAAGGGGTGATCTTATTTTAATGTATAAATATATGAGGGGACAGTACAAAGACCTTTCTGGTGATCTTTTTAATCATAGACCTGAGACAGGGACAAGGGGGCATCCTCTACGTCTGGAGGAAAGAACGTTTAAGCATAATAACAGACGCGGATTCTTTACTGTAAGAGCAGTGAGACTATGGAACTCTCTGCCGTATGATGTTGTAATGAGTGATTCATTAATTAAATTTAAGAGGGGACTGGATACCTTTCTGGAAAAGTATAATGTTACAGGGTATATACACTAGATTCCTTGATAAGGCGTTGATCCAGGGAACTAGTCTGATTGCCGTATGTGGAGTCGGGAAGGAATTTTTTTCCCCATGGTGGAGTTACTCTTTGCCACATGGGGTTTTTTTGCCTTCCCCTGGATCAACATGTTAGGGCATGTTAGGTTAGGCTATGGGTTGAACTAGATGGACTTACAGTCTTCCTTCAACCTTAATAACTATGTAACTATGTAAATACTTTGCACCCATGCAGCAAGATGATCCACACTAGAAGCCAGAGTCTGAACATTCATGTCTGCAGCTGAGCTCAAAACCACCCAGAGTTCAAGGGGATGAAAGAAGCTAAACAGACTGCAGCAAAGGAAAAGCGGGAGGAAAAAAAAAAAATGTACTCAGGTCTTCTTTTTATCCCACTTCTGCGATGCATTAAACACTTTTGGGCCTGCTCTACTGTTATGATCCTTAGTGGTTGAGGATCACAAAATACTCCAGCTAAGTAACAAAACATAGGACAAGCTCTAGAGAGGTGGCAAACTGGACTGACCGCAAATCTGAACCTATCCAACACACTTTATAAAGGTAGCCGGTGAACGTGTCTAAAATCCTAGACGTCTCGAGCCAGCCTGAGGAACTAACTACCCCTAGAGAGAAAGAAAGACCTCACTTGCCTCCAGAGAAATATTCCCCAAAGATGTAGAAGCCCCCAACAAATAATAATGGTGAGGTAAGAGGAAGGCACATACACAGGGGTGAAAGCAGATTCAGCAAATGAGGCCCACTAATACTAGATAGCAGAAAATAGAAAAGGGGTCTGTGCGGTCAGTAAAAAACCCTTACAAAATATCCACACTGAGATTTCAAGAACCCCCGCACCAACTAACGGTGTGGGGGGAGAAACTCAGTCCCCTAGAGCAACCAGCAAGCGAGGAAATCACATTTTAGCAAGCTGGACAAGAAACATGATGAATGCTGATAATCAAAAAATAAACAAACAAAAACTTAGCTTGTCTTGGAGAGACTGGGAGCAAGGTAGTCACAAGGAATCTGAAGAGCACTGAATACATTGAGAGCAGGCAAGGAACTGAGTATCCAGGTGAGCTAAATAGGAAACCAACCAAGGATAACGAACCAGCTGATGCTGCCAACCTGCAGAAAGACAACACTACACAGTACCGCTTGTGACCACTAGAGGGAGCCCAAAAATAGAGTTCACAACAGCCTCCCCCCTTTCCATCCCGTTGTGTCTTTGTTGTGCCGTCAGTTACCAACCCCCCACGATGTCGCTATATATATCGTGCCAGCTTCTCTCCAAGTTTGTAAATCTGCAGCTGCAACAAATGTTAAGGAAAAAGCAGCTAGTAAATAGCTAATGAGATGATACCTCCAACGCACCAGAATTAATTGCTCAGTTGTGCTAAAGTTCATACCAGAGACACTGACAGCTCAAATCCTTTGAGGAAAAAATGTGTTTGGGCCCACCTCTTTTTATGGTGACCAAGCTAAATATTATATATACTTTGTGTGTGTGCGTGCACTGGTTTACTAAAGATTCTGCATAAACCAGTGCAGCGTTAGCAAAACAAACACGGCCTTTCTGGCCTAACAGGAAACCAAAACATAACGTATGGCACCAGGGCTGCCACTAGGAATTTTGGGGCCCCATAATGGCAACATTTTGGGGGCCCCCTTGAGACTCCACCCAGGCTCCACCCCAGCCCCACCTCCATCCCTTGAACTGTCCTCAGTCCCACCGCTTTCTCTTGGAAAAACTCCACTTCTCACCAGTCACACATTACAGTTCCCATCACCAGATCACACATATAGCTAGCAGCTTTTGTTTTGGCCAAAAGATTTTTTTAAACCGCCACCACCACCATAAGGTAGACTCATTTGGCTGGGCTCTACTCTAACCTATTAAACATTTGTTAAAATATCCAATACAATTTAAGTATATTTTTATTTATTTTTCATTTTTTAAAATGACCAATAATATCACATACAGGGGACAAATACCACCGACCATGGCCGAATCACATATTACCACCACATAGTGACCTATAATACCACATACAAGGAACAAATGCTGCCCCGCCATGTCCAGACCACATATTTTCACCACAGTAACCGAATAATATCACATACAAGGGACAAATACCATTGCACTTTTCCAGACCACATATTGCCACCACATGGTGACCAATAACACCACATACAAGGAACAAATGCCACCACACCATGACTAGACCACATATTGTTATTATTATTTATTTACATAGCACCATTAATTCCATGGTGCTGTACATGTGTACATACAGGGTTATAGATATCGTTAACAGTAAACAAATTTACAATGACAGACTGTTACAGAGGGGAGAGGACCCTGTCCTTGCGGACTTACATTCTTCAGGATAATGGGGAAGAGACAGGAGGTTGGTGTGCTGCAGCACTGGTGGTGGTGAGGCAGCAGCTCTGGTCTTGGTGGGGTGGCAGCTTGGGTGGTTGGTGAGGCAGCAGCTCGGGCGGTGATGACGCGGCAGCTTGGGTGGTGTCAGGGAGAGACTTGGTGAGCGAGAGCTAATAACCCGGGCTGTTGTGAAATTGGATTTTGGGCTCCCCCGGTGGCCACTGGTGGAATTGAACTGGTGTGCATCATCCTCTCTGTTCACCTGTTTCCATCAGGATGTGGGAGTTGCTATTTAGCCTTGCTCCTCTGTCACTTCCATGCCGGTCAACATTGTAATCAGAAGCCTTTCTGTGCATGTTCCTGCTGCTAGACAACTCCCAGCTAAGTTGGACTTTAGTCCTTGTTTGTTTTTGCATTTTGTTCCAGTTCACAGCTGTAGTTTCGTTTCTGTGTCTGGAAAGCTCTTGTGATCTGAAATTGCCACTCTGATGTTATGAGTTAATACTAGAGTCTTAAAGTAATTTCAGGATGGTGTTTTGATAGGGTTTTCAGCTGACCATGAAAGTGTCCTTTCTGTCTTCCTGCTATCTAGTAAGCGGACCTCAATTTTGCTAAACCTATTTTCATACTACGTTTGTCATTTCATCTAAAATCACCGCCAATATTTGTGGGGGCCTCTGTCTGCCTTTCGGGGAAATTTCTCTAGAGGTGAGCCAGGACTATATTTTCCTCTGCCAGGATTAGTTAGTCCTCCGGCCGGCGCTGGGCGTCTAGGGATAAAACGCAGGCTACGCTACCCGGCTACTGTTAGTTGTGCGGCAGGTTTAGTTCATGGTCAGTTTAGTTTCCATCCTTCCAAGAGCTAGTTCTTATGTTTGCTGGGCTATGTTCTCTTGCCATTGAGAACCATAACAGTTTGACCGGCCACAAAGGGTTAAATTAATTTACAGAGAAAGGAGAGAAAAGAGAAGTCTGCTGAAGTTTTTTTTTTTTTTTTTCCTTCAGTTCTGAGTGTGCTTGTAATTGAATCTCTTGCAAGTCTGCCTATATTGCAGCCTTTCTCTCTCTCTCTCCTTCTAATCCTGGAATGGCTCTGTGTTCACCTGTTTAAAATGGATATTCAGAGTTTAGCTGCAGGTTTGAATAATCTCACCACGAAAGTTCAAAATTTACAAGATTTTGTTGTTCATGTTCCTATATCTGAACCTAGAATTCCTTTGCCTGAATTTTTCTCGGGGAATAGATCTTGCTTTCAAAATTTCAAAAATAATTGCAAGTTGTTTTTGTCCCTGAAATCTCGCTCTGCTGGAGATCCTGCTCAGCAGGTCAGGATTGTGATTTCCTTGCTCCGGGGCGACCCTCAGGATTGGGCTTTTGCATTGGCTCCAGGGGATCCTGCGTTGCTCAATGTGGATGCGTTTTTTCTGGCCTTGGGGTTGCTTTATGAGGAACCTCAGTTAGAACTTCAGGCGGAAAAGGCCTTGATGTCCCTATCTCAGGGGCAAGACGAAGCTGAAGTATACTGCCAGAAATTCCGTAAATGGGCTGTGCTTACTCAGTGGAATGAGTGCGCCCTGGCGGCGAATTTCAGAGAGGGTCTCTCTGATGCCATTAAGGATGTTATGGTGGGGTTCCCTGTGCCTGCGGGTCTGAATGAGTCCATGACAATGGCTATCCAGATCGATAGGCGTCTGCGGGAGCGCAAACCTGTGCACCATTTGGCGGTGTCTACTGAGAAGACGCCAGAGAATATGCAATGTGATAGAATTCTGTCCAGAAGTGAACGGCAGAATTTTAGACGAAAAAATGGGTTGTGCTTCTATTGCGGTGATTCAACTCATGTTATATCAGCATGCTCTAAGCGTACTAAGAAGCTTGATAAGTCTGTTTCAATTGGCACTTTACAGTCTAAGTTTATTCTATCTGTGACCCTGATTTGTTCTTTATCATCTATTACCGCGGATGCCTATGTCGACTCTGGCGCCGCTTTGAGTCTTATGGATTGGTCCTTTGCCAAACGCTGTGGGTATGATTTGGAGCCTCTTGAAACTCCTATACCCCTGAAGGGGATTGACTCCACCCCATTGGCTAGCAATAAACCACAATACTGGACACAAGTAACTATGCGGATTAATCCGGATCACCAGGAGATTATTCGCTTTCTTGTGCTGTATAACCTACATGATGTGTTGGTGCTTGGATTGCCATGGCTGCAATCTCATAACCCAGTCCTTGACTGGAAAGCTATGTCTGTGTTAAGCTGGGGATGTAAGGGGACGCATGGGGACGTACCTGTGGTTTCCATTTCATCATCTATTCCCTCTGAGATTCCTGAATTCTTGACTGAATATCGTGACGTTTTTGAAGAACCTAAGCTTGGTTCATTACCTCCGCACCGGGAGTGTGATTGTGCCATAGATTTGATTCCGGGTAGTAAATACCCTAAGGGTCGTTTATTTAATCTGTCTGTGCCTGAACATGCGGCTATGCGAGAATATATAAAGGAGTCCTTGGAAAAGGGACATATTCGTCCTTCGTCATCTCCCTTAGGAGCCGGTTTTTTCTTTGTGGCTAAGAAAGATGGCTCTTTGAGGCCGTGCATTGATTATCGGCTTTTGAATAAAATCACGGTTAAATATCAATATCCGTTGCCACTGCTGACTGATTTGTTTGCTCGCATAAAGGGGGCCAAGTGGTTCTCTAAGATAGATCTCCGTGGGGCGTATAATTTGGTGCGAATTAAGCAGGGGGATGAGTGGAAAACCGCATTTAATACGCCCGAGGGCCACTTTGAGTATTTGGTGATGCCTTTTGGTCTTTCAAATGCCCCTTCAGTCTTTCAGTCCTTTATGCATGACATTTTCCGTGATTATTTGGATAAATTTATGATTGTGTATCTGGATGATATTTTGATTTTTTCGGATGACTGGGACTCTCATGTCCAGCAGGTCAGGAGGGTTTTTCAGGTTTTGCGGTCTAATTCCTTGTGTGTGAAGGGTTCTAAGTGCGTTTTTGGGGTTCAAAAGATTTCCTTTTTGGGATATATTTTTTCCCCCTCTTCCATCGAGATGGATCCTGTCAAGGTTCAGGCTATTTGTGATTGGACGCAACCCTCTTCTCTTAAAGGGAACCTGTCACCACGTTTTTGGAAGATGGGATAAAAATAGCGTTAAATAGGGGCAGAGGTGGGCATTACATTAGTGTGTGTGTTATGCGTTTATTACCCACCTAAGTTGCCGAAATAACTTTGCAAAGTCTCCGTTTTCGCCTGTCAATCAGGCTGGTCAGGTCACATGGGCGTGGTGTCTTCACCCAGATTTGGCGTAGTTTTCCGTTGGTGGCGTAGTGGTGTGCGCATGCCCAAAGTCCGGAATCCTCTTCCAGGGGATTTAAAATAGCGCGGTGTTCGTTATTGCATTGGTGATCGGTGGGCGCGGCCATCTTCCTTTGGCCGCGCGTGCGCAGAAGCGGCGCTCTGCTGGCCGCGGCTTCAGGAAAATGGCCGCGGGATGCCGCGCGTGCGCAGATGGATATCGCGGCGGCCATTTTCCTGAAGCCGCGGCCAGCAGAGCGCCGCTTCTGCGCACGCGCGGCCAAAGGAAGATGGCCGCGCCCACCGATCACCAATGCAATAACGAACACCGCGCTATTTTAAATCCCCTGGAAGAGGATTCCGGACTTTGGGCATGCGCACACCACTACGCCACCAACGGAAAACTACGCCAAATCTGGGGGAAGACAACGCCCATGCGACCTGACCAGCCTGATTGACAGGCGAAAACGGAGACTTTGCAAAGTTATTTCGGCAACTTAGGTGGGTAATAAACGCATAACACACACACTAATGTAACGCCCACCTCTGCCCCTATTTAACGCTATTTTTATCCCATCTTCCAAAAACGTGGTGACAGGTTCCCTTTAAGAGTCTTCAGAAATTTTTGGGCTTTGCTAACTTTTATCGTCGATTTATTGCTGGTTTTTCTGATGTTGTTAAACCATTGACTGATTTGACTAAGAAGGGTGCTGATGATGTTGCTGATTGGTCCCCTGCTGCTGTGGAGGCCTTTCGGGAGCTTAAGCGCCGCTTTTCTTCCGCCCCTGTGTTGCGTCAGCCTGATGTTGCTCTTCCTTTTCAGGTTGAGGTCGACGCTTCTGAAATCGGAGCTGGGGCGGTTTTGTCGCAGAGAAGTTCCGATTGCTCCGTGATGAGACCTTGTGCTTTTTTCTCGCGTAAATTTTCGCCCGCCGAGCGGAATTATGATGTTGGGAATCGGGAGCTTTTGGCCATGAAGTGGGCTTTTGAGGAGTGGCGTCATTGGCTTGAGGGGGCTAGACATCAGGTGGTGGTATTGACTGACCACAAAAATCTAATTTATCTTGAGTCCGCCAGACGCCTGAATCCTAGACAGGCGCGCTGGTCGTTGTTTTTCTCTCGGCTTAATTTTGTGGTGTCCTACCTGCCAGGTTCTAAGAATGTTAAGGCGGATGCCCTTTCTAGGAGTTTTGAGCCTGACTCCCCTGGTAATTCTGAACCTACAGGTATCCTTAAGGATGGAGTGATATTGTCTGCCGTTTCTCCAGACCTGCGGCGGGCCTTGCAGGAGTTTCAGGCGGATAGACCTGATCGTTGCCCACCTGGTAGACTGTTTGTTCCTGATGATTGGACCAGTAAAGTCATTTCTGAGGTTCATTCTTCTGCGTTGGCAGGTCATCCTGGAATCTTTGGTACCAGGGATTTGGTGGCAAGGTCCTTCTGGTGGCCTTCCCTGTCTCGAGATGTGCGAGGCTTCGTGCAGTCTTGTAACGTTTGTGCTCGGAACAAGCCTTGTTGTTCTCGGGCTAGTGGATTGTTGTTGCCCTTGCCTATCCCGAAGAGGCCCTGGACGCACATCTCGATGGATTTTATTTCGGATCTTCCTGTTTCTCAGAAGATGTCTGTCATCTGGGTGGTGTGTGATCGTTTCTCTAAGATGGTCCATTTGGTTCCCCTGCCTAAGTTGCCTTCTTCTTCCGAGTTGGTTCCTCTGTTTTTTCAAAATGTGGTCCGTTTGCATGGTATTCCGGAGAATATCGTTTCTGACAGAGGTACCCAATTCGTGTCTAGATTTTGGCGAGCATTCTGTGCTAGGATGGGCATAGATTTGTCTTTCTCGTCTGCTTTCCATCCTCAGACTAATGGCCAGACCGAGCGGACGAATCAGACCTTGGAGACATATTTGAGGTGTTTTGTGTCTGCAGATCAGGATGATTGGGTTGCTTTTTTGCCTTTAGCGGAGTTTGCCCTCAATAATCGGGCCAGCTCTGCCACCTTGGTGTCTCCCTTTTTCTGTAATTCGGGGTTTCATCCTCGATTTTCTTCTGGTCAGGTGGAATCTTCGGATTGTCCTGGAGTGGATGCTGTGGTGGAGAGGTTGCATCAGATTTGGGGGCAGGTAGTGGACAATTTGAAGTTGTCCCAGGAGAAGACTCAGCTTTTTGCCAACCGCTGGTGTCGGGTTGGTCCTCGGCTTTGTGTTGGGGACTTGGTGTGGTTGTCTTCTCGTTTTGTCCCTATGAGGGTTTCTTCTCCCAAGTTTAAGCCTCGGTTCATCGGCCCGTACAAGATATTGGAGATTCTTAACCCTGTGTCCTTCCGTTTGGACCTCCCTGCATCTTTTTCTATTCATAATGTTTTTCATCGGTCATTATTGCGCAGGTATGAGGTACCGGTTGTGCCTTCCGTTGAGCCTCCTGCTCCGGTGTTGGTTGAGGGCGAGTTGGAGTACGTTGTGGAAAAAATCTTGGACTCCCGTGTTTCCAGACGGAAACTCCAGTATCTGGTCAAATGGAAGGGATACGGTCAGGAGGATAATTCTTGGGTGACTGCCTCTGATGTTCATGCCTCCGATTTGGTCCGTGCCTTTCATAGGGCTCATCCTGATCGCCCTGGTGGTTCTGGTGAGGGTTCGGTGCCCCCTCCTTGAGGGGGGGGTACTGTTGTGAAATTGGATTTTGGGCTCCCCCGGTGGCCACTGGTGGAATTGAACTGGTGTGCATCATCCTCTCTGTTCACCTGTTTCCATCAGGATGTGGGAGTCGCTATTTAGCCTTGCTCCTCTGTCACTTCCATGCCGGTCAACATTGTAATCAGAAGCCTTTCTGTGCATGTTCCTGCTGCTAGACAACTCCCAGCTAAGTTGGACTTTAGTCCTTGTTTGTTTTTGCATTTTGTTCCAGTTCACAGCTGTAGTTTCGTTTCTGTGTCTGGAAAGCTCTTGTGATCTGAAATTGCCACTCTGATGTTATGAGTTAATACTAGAGTCTTAAAGTAATTTCAGGATGGTGTTTTGATAGGGTTTTCAGCTGACCATGAAAGTGTCCTTTCTGTCTTCCTGCTATCTAGTAAGCGGACCTCAATTTTGCTAAACCTATTTTCATACTACGTTTGTCATTTCATCTAAAATCACCGCCAATATTTGTGGGGGCCTCTGTCTGCCTTTCGGGGAAATTTCTCTAGAGGTGAGCCAGGACTATATTTTCCTCTGCCAGGATTAGTTAGTCCTCCGGCCGGCGCTGGGCGTCTAGGGATAAAACGCAGGCTACGCTACCCGGCTACTGTTAGTTGTGCGGCAGGTTTAGTTCATGGTCAGTTTAGTTTCCATCCTTCCAAGAGCTAGTTCTTATGTTTGCTGGGCTATGTTCTCTTGCCATTGAGAACCATAACACCGGGCTCCTGCAATTTCCCTAAGACTAGGGAAATCCTGACTGACCCTCTACCTGAAGTTTACACTGATGGTGTGCATGTTCAGGCCTCGAACCTCACCCTAACTCCTGAGCTCAGCCCTAGGCTGAAACCTCCACCCACCACCCAGTGAAGAGGTAATATTTAAATACCCACAGTTAGCACAGACAAGGATAAAGGAAAATATACACCATGCCGCAGACACTCAGGAATACACTATAAATGTGCAGGGCAAAATAAACACAAATATAGGAAGGAGTAAATAAGACAAAGGAATATACACTACCAGCAACGAATCTCCAACCACCAGCTCTCCACTCCAGACCGAGATAACAACGCAAGACAGAAGCTATAATCGGCGACGCCCAATGATCAGGAGAACTATTTAAAGACCATGGAAATGGCCCAGCTTCCAATCCGAGGATCAGGTAAATTAACCCCGGAACAGCTAGACAAAATCTAGCAGACGCCAATGAGTAAATAGTGGTCAAAAGCGGAATTACCGCTGTCTGTCGGACGACCTGGTCTGAACAGCGTCCGACATGACAGTACCCCGCCTTCTACGAGGGACCCCAGGGCCCTCACGGCTTATAGGACCCGGCTTGTCCGGATGACGGCGGTGAAACAACCTGACCAGCCGGTCAGCATGAACGTCCGAGGCTGGTACCCAGGACCTCTCCTCAGGCCCATAACCACGCCAGTGTGCCAAGTACTGTAAAGTGCAACGCACTACACGAGAGTCAAACACCTTGGAGACTTCAAACTCCAAATTACCATCCACCAAGACTGGAGGTGGCATAGGCGCCGCGTCCACAGAACCCACCACCTTCTTTAGAAAAGACCTGTGGAACACATTGTGTATCTTATACACCTTAGGGAGCTCCAATTGGTACGCAACTGGGTTAATGACGGCGGTGACCCTAAATGGACCAATAAACCGTGGACCCAATTTAAGGGACGGTATCTTGAGTCTTATGTTTTTTGTGGATAACCACACCCAGTCATCCACACTCAGGTCCGGACCTGGCACACGCCTACTGTCAGCCACACGTTTGTACCTAGCACCCACACTCAACAGGCGCTGTTTAACTCTCCTCCAGACTGATGACAATTGTGTTCCTAACTGGTCCTCCTCCGGAACGCCGGAAGAGCCCCTCTGACTCAAGGTACAAAATTGAGGATGTAGCCCGTAAACACAAAAAAACGGAGACTCCCCAGATGACTCCTGGCAGTGATTATTGAAGGCAAACTCAGCCAAAGGAAGAAAGGTAGTCCACTCCTCCTGGTTATCAGAGACAAAGCAGCGTAAGTCCTGTTCCAAATTTTGGTTCATACGCTCAGTCTGACCATTTGACTGTGGATGAAACGCCGAAGAATGAGATAACTTGATTCCCAGCCGTGAGCAAAACACTCTCCAAAATTTTGCCACAAACTGAGACCCCCTATCAGACACGATGTCAGACGGAACCCCATGAAGTCTGACCACCTCCTGCACAAATACCTGAGCCAGAGTCTTAGCATTAGGCAACGCAGGCAAAGACACAAAGTGCGACATTTTAGAAAAACGATCAACAATCACCAAGATGACCGTGTTTCCAGCTGATGAGGGCAAATCAGTGATGAAATCCATGGAGATTTCCGTCCATGGCTTACTAGGTACCTCAAGAGGAAGTAGTGTGCCAACAGGACGGGAGCGGGGCGTCTTAGCCCTAGCGCACGTGGTACAAGCTGACACGTATGAGACCACGTCCTGTCGGATCTTGGGCCACCAAAACCGACGTGACACCAACTCCAAGGTACCTCTAACCCCTGGGTGACCAGCCAGGACGGCATCATGATGCTCCGCCAAAACCTTTAGGCGGAGATGAAGCGGAACAAAAGATTTGTTGACGGGAAGCTCAGATGGTACCTCCTCCTGAGCCTCGGCAATCTCAGCCTCAACCTCGGTAGTGAGAGCCGAAACCACAACACCCTTTTGGAGGATGGGTACTGGATCCTCCCGAGGTTCTCCCCCCGGAAAACACCTGGACAGAGCATCCGCCTTAGTGTTTTTAGACCCCGGTCTGTAAGTGACCACAAAATTGAACCGCGTGAAAAACAATGCCCAGCGAGCCTGCCTGGGGGACAGACGCTTGGCTGACTCCAAATACAGCAGATTCTTATGATCGGTAATAACAGTTACCTGATGGACAGACCCCTCCAAGAAGTGTCGCCATTCCTCAAAGGCCAACCTAATTGCCAACAACTCCCTGTTGCCGATATCGTAGTTACGTTCGGCGGACGACAGTTTCTTGGAGAAATAGGCACACGGACGTAAACCACTCAAAGATGAGCCTTGAGATAGTACCGCCCCCACACCAACCTCAGACGCATTGACTTCCACAACAAATGGTTTAGATACGTCTGGCTGCACAAGAATGGGGGCTGAAACAAAACTGTTCTTAAGAAATTTAAATGCGCGCACAGCAGCCTCAGGCCAAACAGAGAAATTGGTACCCTTTTTAGTCATGTCAGTTAGCGGTTTAGCAATGATGGAAAAATCCTTGATAAATTTCCTATAGTAGTTAGAAAACCCAAGGAACCGCTGAAGTGCTTTCAGGTTATCAGGACATTCCCAATGCAGCACCGCCTGCACCTTAGCGGCGTCCATTTTAAAACCAGAAGCAGACACAATATAACCCAAGAAAGGCAACTCTTGAACAGAAAATACACATTTCTCAAGTTTAGCATACAGATTATTCTCTCTGAGAAGCTGTAACACCTGCCTGACATGATCTAAATGAGCCTCACGGTCGCAAGAATATATGAGAATGTCATCTAGGTACACGATAACGAATTTCCCCAAAACATGCGAGAACACATCATTGATGAAATGTTGGAACACTGCAGGTGCGTTAGTCAACCCAAACGGCATAACCAAATTTTCAAAATGACCCTCAGAGGTATTAAAAGCCGTCTTCCACTCATCACTTTGACGGACTCTTATGAGGTTGTACGCCCCCCTGAGGTCAAGTTTGGTGAACCACTTAGCACCTGCCACCTGGTTGAACAAATCTGGTATCAGAGGCATAGGGTATGGATCACGAACCGTAATCTGGTTCAACTCCCTGAAAACCAAACACGGGCGTAATCCGCGATCTTTCTTCTTCACAAAGAAGAACCCTGCTGCCACCGGCGAGGATAACGGCCTGATGTGCCCTTTGCTCAAGCCTTCCGCAATGTAATCTTTTAACGCTTGTCTCTCCGAACCGGAGATGTTAAACATCCTTGCTTTAGGTAATTTGGCCCCTGGTTTAAACCTGATAGAACAGTCATAAGTAGTGTTGAGCGATACCGTCCGATACTTGAAAGTATCGGTATCGGAAAGTATCGGCCGATACCGGCAAAGTATCGGATCTAATCCGATACCGATACCCGATACCAATACAAGTCAATGGGACACCAAGTATCGGACGGTATCCTGTATGGTTCCCAGGGTCTGAAGGAGAGGAAACTCTCCTTCAGGCCCTGGGATCCATATCAATGTGTAAAAGAAAGAATTAAAATAAAAAATAGGGATATACTCACCCTCCGACGCAGCCTGGACTTTACCGCCGTAACCGGGAGCCGTTGTACCTAAGAATGCGCGCTTGAAGGGCCTTAGATGAGGTCACTGCGCTCTGATTGGTCCGTAGCGGTCGCGTGACCGCTACGCGACCAATCACAAAGCAGTGACGTCACCTAAGGTCTTTCAAGCGCTTGAAATACCTTAGAAGACGTCCGCAGCTTCTGATTGGTCGCGTAGCGGTAGCGTGACCGCTACGCGACCAATCACAAAGCAGTGACGTCTTCTAAGGTATTTCAAGCGCTTGAAAGACCTTAGGTGACGTCACTGCTTTGTGATTGGTCGTGTAGCGGTCACGCGACCGCTACGCGACCAATCAGAAGCTGCGGACGTCTTCTAAGGTTTTTCAAGCGCTTGACCGCTACGGACCAATCAGAGCGCAGTGACCTCATCTAAGGCCCTTCAAGCGCGCATTCTTAGGTACAACGGCTCCCGGTTACGGCGGTAAAGTCCAGGAGCCGCCGGAGAGGTGAGTATATCCCTATTTTTTATTTTAATTCTTTATTTTACACATTGATATTAATCCCGATACCGATTCCCGATACCACAAAAGTATCGGATCTCGGTATCGGAATTCCGATACCCGCAAGTATTGGCCGATACACGATACTTGCGGTATCGGAATGCTCAACACTAGTCATAAGGACGATGTGGCGGCAACTCTGAACAACCCTTCTCAGAGAACACATCCACAAAATCCTGAAGTGACTCCGGAACGCTTGAAGTCACCGCAGCCACACATGTGGCCAGGCAATTCTCCTGGCAGAACTCGCTCCACCGAATTATGTCCTGAGTTTTCCAGTCAATTACCGGGTTGTGCATAGACAATCAAGGAAAACTCAAAACCACCTGAGCAGGAAGATTCCTGAGCACCTTACATGTAACCCGCTCAGAATGTAGAACTCCAATGTGGAGTTTCACCTCAGCCACAAATTCAGTAATCTCCCCCTGAGAGAGAGGAGCAGCACTGATGGTGACCACACGGATAGGATGAGACAGTTTTTCAATCCTAAAACCTGCTGTGCGCTTGCGCAAACCCCTCATCAATGAGATTTGTGGCTGAACCACTATCCACAAAAACAGTAATTGGCAGCTCACTGCCAGCAACAAAACCCTTAGCAGGGAGCATGCACTGAGAAACCACCATGGAGGATATACATAAGCTCAGACTGGTCTCCTCCACACCCTCTGAGCTCAGAAGTTTTCCGCCGTTGCGTTTTTCTTAGGCAGCAGAGGACAGATGTTAATAAAATGACCAGTTTTACCACAGTAAAAACAGGCTCCCTGCTTCCTGAGCTCAGGGGCTCGATGCTTGACATGTGACACCCCTGCGATTTGCATAGGCTCCGTGGGCTCACCTGCAGCAACCTCACGTGAACCTAAACCCTCTCCCATAGACGGTGTCTCGTGCTCCCCCTGACGCAAATGGCGACTAATGCGAACAACCAGACTCATAGCGGAATCTAGAGAAGTAGGAGTCTCGTACATCAGAAGGGCTTTTTTAACCCTTCCAGAAATCCCATGTATAAACTGACTCCGCAATGCTGCATCATTCCATTGGGTATCGATCGCCCAGCGACAAAATTCAGAACAGTAATCCTCTGCAACTCGCTCCCCCTGGCGAATAGAGCGTATCTTAGATTCTGCCAGAGCCATTCTGTCAGGTTCATCGTAGATTTTCCCAAGAGAAGAAAAAAAACTCTCCACAGAGACAAATGCCGCAGAATCAGATGGCAAAGAAAACGCCCATGCTTGGGGATCCCCACTTAACAATGACAACACCAGGCCCACACGCTGAGCTTCATTACCCGAAGATATCGGGCGCATACGGAAATATAGTTTGCAAGCTTCACGAAAAGAAACAAATTTACCGCGTTCCCCAGCAAATTTTTCAGGCAACGGAAATTTAGGCTCAGTAACTCTTCTTGTCGCTCCAGCTTGCACATTGGACACTGCTAGTCCCTGTTGCTGCACTGCCCCCCTCAACTCAGTGACCTGTAGGGAACAGCGCCTCCAACTGGCGGGTTATGGAATTCATGGGATCCATGACAAAAAAAAAAAAAAAAAAAAGAAACCCCTTTTTGTTTTGTTTTTTTCTTTGTTGTTGTTGGGCCGATTATAATGTCTGGGAGAGACTTGGTGAGCGAGAGCTAATAACCCGGGCTCCTGCAATTTCCCTAAGACTAGGGAAATCCTGACTGACCCTCTACCTGAAGTTTACACTGATGGTGTGCATGTTCAGGTCTCGAACCTCACATGGTGACCAATAACACCACATACAAGGAACAAATGCCACCACACCATGACTAGACCACATATTGTTATTATTATTTATTTATATAGCACCATTAATTCCATGGTGCTGTACATGTGTACATACAGGGTTATAGATATCGTTAACAGTAAACAAATTTACAATGACAGACTGTTACAGAGGGGAGAGGACCCTGTCCTTGCGGACTTACATTCTTCAGGATAATGGGGAAGAGACAGGAGGTTGGTGTGCTGCAGCACTGGTGGTGGTGAGGCAGCAGCTCTGGTCTTGGTGGGGTGGCAGCTTGGGTGGTTGGTGAAGCAGCAGCTCGGGCGGTGACGACGCGGCAGCTTGGGTGGTGTCAGGGAGAGACTTGGTGAGCGAGAGCTAATAACCCGGGCTCCTGCAATTTCCCTAAGACTAGGGAAATCCTGACTGACCCTCTACCTGAAGTTTACACTGATGGTGTGCATGTTCAGACCTCGAACCTCACCCTAACTCCTGAGCTCAGCCCTAGGCTGAAACCTCCACCCACCACCCAGTGAAGAGGTAATACTTAAATACCCACAGTTAGCACAGACAAGGATAAAGGAAAATATACACCATGCCGCAGACACTCAGGAATACACTATAAATGTGCAGGGCAAAATAAACACAAATATAGGAAGGAGTAAATAAGACGAAGGAATATACACCACCAGCAACGAATCTCCAACCACCAGCTCTCCACTCCAGACCGAGATAACAACGCAAGACAGAAGCTATAATCGGCGACGCCCAATGATCAGGAGAACTATTTAAAGGCCATGGAAATGGCCCAGCTTCCAATCTGAGGATCAGGTAAATTAACCCCGGAACAGCTAGACAAAATCTAGCAGACGCCAATGAGTAAATAGTGGTCAAAAGCGGAATTACCGCTGTCTGTCGGGCGACCTGGTCTGAACAGCATCCGACATGACAGGTGGTTGGTGATGTGGCAGCTGCTCAGGTGGTTGGTGGGGTGGCAGCTCAGGTGGTTGGTGAGGTGGCAGCTCGGGTGGTTGGTGAGGCGGCAGCTCGGGTGGTTGGTGAGGCGGCAGAATGATTATTGCAGGCTGTAGGCTTTCCTGAAAAGATGGGTTTTCAGGTTCCATCTGAAGGATCCGAGGGTGGTGGATAATCGGACGTGTTGAGGTGTGGAATTCCAAAGGATGGGAGATATTCTGGAGAAATCTTGGAGGCGGTTGTGTGAGGAACGAATAAGTATGGAGGAGAGTAGGAGGTCTTGGGAGGATCAAAGATTACGTGAGGGAAGATAGTGGGAGATTAGTTCAGAGATATAGGGAGGTGGAAGGTTGTGGATGGCTTTGTAGATCAGTGTTAGTAGTTTGAACTGGATTCGTTGGGGAACTGGGAACCAGTGGATGGATATGCAGTAGGGTGAAGCAGGGGAGTAGCGAGGAGAGAGGTGGATTAGCTGAGCAGCAGAGTTGAGGCCAGACTGGAGTGGTGCAAGGGAGTTAGCGAGGAGGTCACAGAGGAGGGTGTTGCAGTAATCGAGGCAGGAGATGATGAGGGCATGCACAAGAGTTTTAGTAGATTGTGGACTGAGGAAGGGATGGATTCTGGTGATATTTTTGAGTTGGAGGTGACAGGAGGTGGCAAGAGTTTAGACGTGCGGTTTGAAGGACAGGGCAGAATCGATAGTTACCCCGAGGCAGCGGATTTCAGGTGCGGGAGAGAGCATGATGCCGTTTACCATGATAGATAGATCAGGTAGGGGGGATACGCGAGATGGGGGAAAGATGATGAGTTCGGTTTTATCTACACTGAGTTTTAGGAAGCGAGAGTTGAAGGAGGATATGGCTGACAGACACTCTGGGATTCTGGACAGAAGATCGGCGACATCTGAGCCAGAGAGGTAGATCTGAGTGTCATCCGCATATAGGTGGTACTGGAAGCCATGGGACTTTGAGTTGTCCTAGGCCAAGGGTATAGATGGAAAAAAGTTGAGGCCCTAGGACAGAGCCTTGAGAGACTCCAACAGAGAGGGGGCGGGGTGAGGAGGTAGTGTGGGAGTGGGAAACGCTAAATGTGTGGTTGGAAAGGTAAGAGGCAATCCAGGACAGGGCAAGGCCTTTGATGCCAAGGGAAGAAAGAATCTGTAGCAGTAGGCAGTGGTCGATTGTGTCGAAAGCAGAGGACAGGTCGAGAAGGAGGATGGAGAACTGTCTGTTAGTTTTGGCTGTAAGTCATTAGTAATTTTGGTCAGAGCAGTTTCGGTGGAGTGGTGGGGGCAGAAGCCAGATTGGAGGTTGTCAAGGAGAGAGTTAGATGAGAGTTGGGAGAAAAGTTGACCATGAGCAGTGATATGGGGCGATAGCTGGGCATAGCAGTTGGGACAAGGTTAGCTTTTTTGAGGATGGGTGTGATGGTGGCATGTTTCAAGGCAGAGGGGAAAGTACCAGAAGATAGCGAGAGGTTGAAGAGATGGGTTAGGGCTGGAATGAGCATGTTAGTGAGGTTGGGGAGCAGGTGGGAAGGGATGGGGTCAAGTCCACAGGTGGTGAGGTGTGATTTGGAAAGGAGGCGAGTAAGTTCTCCTTCAGTGATGTTGGAGAGGGAAGTTATTGGGGAAGGGCAGAGGTCTGGTATATGGAGTGGTTTGGGTCGTGGACCAGTAAAGGTTTGCCTTGTTTAGTCGATCTTGTTTTTGAAGTAGGTGGCAAAGTCCTCAGAAGAGATGAGGGGAGTGGGAGGTGGCAGTGGCAGGCGGAGGAGAGAATTAAATGTGCTGAACAGTTGTTTTGGGTTGTAGGATAGTGAAGATACAAGGTTAATGAAATAGGTCTGTTTAGCAGAAGTGAGGGCTAGTTTGAAGGCAAGTGTAGCTTGTTTGAAAGCGGTGAAGTCATCTGGCAGGTGTGTTTTTTTCCAACGCCGCTCCGCGACCCTGGATGCTTGTCGGAGTTTTTTGGTGAGGTTGTTATGCCAGGGTCGCCTATTCATTTGTCGCACTTTGTCATGCATGAGAGGGGCGACTGAGTCTGTGGCTGATGTGAGGGTGGAGTTATAGAAAGCGGTGGCACTATCAGTGTCGTGGAGTGAAGATATGGAAGACAGGGGTAGAAGAGAATCTGAGAGTCTGTGAATGTTTAGGTGTGCAAGGTTTCTGCGAGGATGTGGTACTGGCTGGATGCAGGGGGCGAGTGAGGAGGACAAGGAAGAGAAGGTGAGTAGATGGTGGTCAGATAGGGGGGAGAGGTTGTGAGATTAGATAAGTAACAGAGGTGGGTGAAGATGAGGTCTAGTGTATGTCCGTCTGTGTGGGTGGCTTTGGAGGACCACTGAGTAAGTCCAAAGGATGAGGTAAGGGCCAGGAGCTTGGAGGCTGCTGGCTGGTGTCAGTAGGGATATTAAAGTCACCCATTATGATGGTGGGGATGTCAGCAGAGAGAAAGTGAAGAAGCCAGGTGGAGAATTGGTCAATGAAGGCTGTGGCTGAGCCCAGTGGTCGGTATATGACAGCCATTTGGAGATTAGAGGGAGAGTAGATACGGACAGAATGAACCTCGAAAGAAGGGAGGATAAGGGAGGGTGGGGGTTGGATAGGGTTGAAGTAACAGTTTTTGGAAAGAAGAAAACCCACTCCCCGCCATGTCTGTTGCCAGAGCGAGGAGTGTGGGTAAAATGGAGGCCACCGTAACTCAGTGCAGCAGGGGAGGCCTTGTCAGGGGGCGTCAGCCAGATCTCAGTGAGGGCCAGGAAGGAAAGGTTGTGGGAAGTAGAGATCGTGGATCACGTGGAGCTTGTTGCAGACAGAGCGGGCATTCCAAAGTGCCCCAGAGAGAGGAAGCAGGGGGGTGGGGGTCAGTTGCACAGGTTTTAAGTGTGAGGGATTGCGGTAGTTTCTCATAGTGTGAGAAGGATAGGGGTGAGGATTAGTAGGATGTATGAGGCGGGAGGCCAGGATTGGGGGATATGTCGCCAGCAGTGAAAATGAGAAAAAAAAAAGGGAAAGCAGGTGGGTGAAGGAGAGCAGTCGGCTTATATCATATGTTAGTAGGTGAGGTTTGAGGTTGTAGAGCAGCTCTGCGGGTAAAGCAAGGTGGGGGTAGGAGAGAGGGGGAGATAGTTATTTGGTTTGAGGGTGCAGGGGTAGGGGTTAGCGGAGGAGAGTGAGGATTAGTGGAGCGAAAATAGTGAGGGCAAATGTGAGTATGGTGAAATAGCAGGGGAAGAAAGGAGAAGCAAGTAAAATTAGAATACAGTGATTAGTCTTACTGTCTGGCCGATTCCTGGCATATTTCTGATGATACACTTAAAAGAGTCACTTCAAATGATGTCACATGAAACTAAAGTCAAATCTGACCAGTACCATTCAACTTATACCATTCAAGTGTCCAAGAAATGAAGCCAGGCGAGAGGGAGGGGGGGGGGGGGAGGAGGTGGAGGACAGTCCACAGCAGGGGACAATTAGCAGATTGCAGTTAAATGAACATTTGACTGCCATCAAAGCTGAAGAAAGATAGGATAAGATAGGAGGATAGTGTTAAGGTATCTTCACACTGAACAACTTAACAACGATAACGATAGTGATCCGTGACGTTGCAGCGTCCTGGATAGCGGTATCGTTGTGTTTGACACGCAGCAGCGATCAGGATCCTGCTGTGACATCGTTGGTCGGAGCTTGAAGGCCAGCACCTTATTTCGTCGCTGGCTCACCCGCTGACATCGCTGAGTCGGCGTGTGTGACGCCGATTCAGCGATGTCTTCACTGGTAACCAGGGTAAACATCGGGTTACTAAGCTCAGGGCCGCGCTTAGTAACCCGATATTTACCCTGGTTACCATTGTAAATGTAAAAAAAAACAAACACTACATACTTACATTCCGGTGTCTGTCGCGTCCCCCGGCGTCCGCTTCCCTGCACTGTGTCAGCTCCGGCCGGCCGTAAAGCAGAGCACAGCGGTGACGTCACCGCTCTGCTTTACGGCCGGCGCTTACACAGTGCAGGGAAGCGGACGCCGGGGGACGCGACAGACACCGGAATGTAAGTATGTAGTGTTTGGGTTTTTTTACATTTACACTGGTAACCAGGGTAAACATCGGGTTACTAAGCGTGGCCCTGCACTTAGTAACCCGATGTTTACCTTGGTTACCCGGGGACTTCGGCATCGTTGGTCGCTGGAGAGCTGTCTGTGTGACAGTTCTCCAGCGACCACACAACGACGAAACAGCGACGCTGCAGCGATCGGCATCGTTGTCTATATCGCTGCAGCGTCGCTTAATGGGACGGTACCTTTAGGTGTGAAAAGCATGGATATATCAATGAGCATGCAGTAAATTAGAAGTATGATTCATGGAATTAAAGTCAGGGAAAAAGTAGCAGCATACCAGGTAGAACAGGGGGAGAGAGTTGCATGGATTCAGGGGTGCAGTGGGTATTCCAGGTTAGCAGACAGTTCAAATGTGGCGCCCCAGGGTCCTGGTTGTCACAGCAGCATTGCTTTCCTCACGGGGAGAGTGATGTTACATTTGGAAGCGATGAAGGAGATCTTTTATCAGGTAACCACAAAGCATACAACATGTTCACATTCCAGGCCAGAAGGGTAGAGCTCTAATCCTGTGTAGGGTGAACTCCCCTATAAAGACTTTCTGATCTGGAGGGAAAGAGTTCAGTTCCTGTCAGAGACAGAGAGGAAGGAAGCAGAAAGATGTGCTAAAGAGAGAGATTGCCAGAAGGGAGCTTGTTGAGGAACATCAGCTAGTTGGAGCTGGTACGATAGGAGAATAGCTGAGCAGATGTGGGAGTCTGCAGCTCCTAGAGGAAAGAGGAGAGACAAAAGGAGCCTTGTAGCCAGAGTTGCTACAGCTCCTAAAGAAAGAGAAATAAGAAGGAAAGGACATTGTTCAGTGAGCGTGAAGGAGAGCGAAGCACAAGAGAGGATATATCAGGGGAGACCAGCTGCAAATGAACTATCTCCCTCTGAAGCACAGATAACCGGTAGCCGGAACACCGAGGACTGTAAGCGACTCCACGACTAACATCAGAGACCAGAAGGACAGCTGAACTGCAAGTTACCTGTCTGCCTCACACACCTGAGACACAGTAACACATAGAGCCCGGGGCATGCTAGAGTCCCTATAAACAAGCTCGAGTTACCTGTCATGCAGGTATTGTCCTATCCTATATGGGGGACAGAGAGAACATCTGTGAGGACCTTTTCTAAAGCCATAGGCAGTAAGGGACTACAACACCACCGCGCTAGAGGAAGGCTTTTAACTCCACCTGGTACAGGGGACTCTGGATTTGTTTCCAAGCCGGCTGGACCCTGCCTGCCCTGTGAGCTGGTGCTCTGGACTGTGGATGCTGAAGTCTTCAGTAAACCAGGTAAAGAGACTGCAAACCTGTGTCCTCATTCTTTACTGCGCCATTCACCATCTTCCATCTACGCACCGGGAGCTCTGGGGACACACTTCACCTGTGGGAAGGTATACCATCTAGCTGCCATAACATCACCCCAGAGGACCCCTTAAAGCAGCATCGGTCTCCACTGACCGAATACCACAGGTGGCGTCATGAACATAAACTTTATTCCCTTTAAAGACCTTTCCCTTTTACATGGGCGCCCAGGGCCACGGACCGGGTCGCCACCGTGACATCCCCCTGTGAATGCAGGACTCGGTACCGAGTACCCCACGGCCCTGGCAGGCAACTCACAAACGTACCAGGTAGAACAGGGGGAGAAAGGTGCATGGATTCAGGGGTGCAGTGGGTATTCCAGGTTAGCAGACAGTTCAAACGCTCCAGGTAGAACAGGGGGAGAGAGGTGCATGGATTCAGGGGTGCAGTGGGTATTCCAGGTTAGCAGACAGTTCAAACGTACCAGGTAGAACAGGGGGAGAGAGGTGCATGGATTCAGGGGTGCAGTGGGTATTCCAGGTTAGCAGACAGTTCAAACGTACCTGTAGATGGAAGCAGATGGGTCAGGGCATAACAGCGTGAACGAGAATATGCCATGGGTTACCATTCTGGCATATTACCACCACACAGTGATCAAATAATAGCACATACAAGGAACAAATACTGCCACACCATGGCCGGACAAGATAATAGCACCACATAGTGACTGAATCCAACAATACTGATCAGTAATAAAAAAAAACAATACTAATACTACCATAAATGCCATTATACAAATGGAGATCTGTACTTAGTATGACGTGTCAGTGTACAGGTAACACAGTGATCACCGGTGACATTATACACATGAGCTCTGCATACGGTGTCAGTGTACAGGTAATGCAGTGATTACCAATTACATTATTCACAGGAGCTCTGTATATAGTGTAAAGGTAATACAGTGACCAATGGTGACATTGTACACAGGACCGCTGTATATAGTATACAGAGTATAGTGTCAGTGTACACTTAACACACTGACTCACCAGTGATGTCTCTAGGTGAGATCCTTCATCTTCGCTTTTTATCTTTATCCAGCACAGACCGCCATCACTTCTTCCAGCCAGGGCTCGTCTCTGCAGGAAATAACACAGTTAACTATAGCACCACTTGTAGAACACATTACTTATTTTTTCCCCAAATTCTAAACTACACCAGATGAACAAAAAAGTCGCCCTGCACAGTAACATGACTGCTTCCTTGTGTTAAAACAGTATCCTCAAAAAATAAAATAAATACATCACTGCAGTAATAATATCCCTTAATTAGCCTTTAAGGTAATAATATCCCCCATCCTGGCCCCAGTGTGTTTCATTCCTGGCTCCAGCCATATGTTCTCCAATCCTGGCCCCATATGTTCTCCCATTCTGCCCTCATGATTATGCCTTTTGCCCCCATGTGATGTCCCATCCTCCCCCATATGATCTCCCTATCCTGCCCCATGATCCTGCCCCATCTGTCCCATGATCCTGCCCCACCTGTCCCATGGTCCTGCTCCATCTGTCTTCCCCCATCATATCCATCCTGCTCCATGATCCTGTACCATCTGTCTTCATCACCATGATCCTGCACCATGTATCTCCATCCTGCACCATGTGTCTCCATCCTGCCCCATGATCCTGCCCCATCTGTCTCCATCCTGCCCCATATTCTTGCCCCATCTGTCTCCATCCTACACCATGTCTCCCATCCTGCCCCGTGTTTCCCATCCTGCTCCCATGTATCCATCCTGCCCCATGTCTCCATCCTGCCCCCGTGTCTCTATCCTGCCCCATGTCTCCAATCCTGCCCCCGGTCTCCATTCTGTCCCTTGTCTCCATTCTGCCCCGTGTCTCCTATCCTTCCCCCATCTCCATTCTGACCCCGTGTCTCCATTCTGCCCCCATGTCTCCATTTTGCCCCATGTTTCCATTCTTCCCTGGGCAGGATAGAGACACATTGTCTAATCCACCTAGCTATGGTCCCCCTTGTAACACCAAGACCATTCCTGATTCCCTGAAATTACACAAATAAGGACTTGCTCTTCCTCCATTTTGTTAATATCTATAAGTACTGTATCAAGGTCCTCCTAACATCTAATGTGTGAAGTCTGCTTTCCTCTGCAGTTTTTGGTTTTCTACAGAAGGAGGGAAGAACTACCTCCTGACTTCTATGAAATTTTGAGTCTACATTTGGGAAATAAGCTGAATCTGGCCTCAAAATTACTCTATCATCTGATATCTGCATGAATGGGTGATTAATGGATAGAGTCTTTAAATCAATGACCCTGTGGGCTGACGTCAGGGCCACTAATATTACTGTCTTTAGTGTTAGTATTTTAGCTGGCTCTTCATGTAGGGGCTCAAAGGGAGATCTTGTTAATGCTTCCAGAACTAGATTTATGTCCCAAGGACGTATCTTTTGGGCTGGCATTGGTGTTGACCTATGACATGCTCTAATGAACCTATCTACCCATTTATCTGCCTCCAGGTTATAGTTGTATAGGGCTGCTAAGGTAGATGCCTGCACATTAAAGGGAACCTGTCACCCCGTTTTTTGAAGATGAGCTAAAAATAGCGTTAAATAGGGGCAGATCTGGGCGTTACATTAGTGTCTTTGTGTGCCTTTATTACCCACCTATGCTGCCGAAATACCTTTGTAAAGTCGCCGTTTTCTGCTGTCACTCACGCTGGTCTGGTCATATGGGCGTGGTGACAGCGCTGTTTCTCCCCCAGAATCCTGCTCATCATTACGTTGGTGTAGTGGTGTGCGCATGTCCAAAAGGCGAATCCACTGCCCAGGTGATGAAAAACAGTGCGATCTGCGCTATTCAGCCGTTTACCGGTGGGCACGGCCATCTTTCCTGTGGCTGCGCGTGCGCAGATGGAGCGCTCTGCTGCCCGGGGCTTCAGGAAAATGGCCGCGGGTTTCCGCGCGTGTGCAGATGGAGATCGCGGCGGCCATTTTCCTGAAGCCCCGGGCAGCATCTTCAAAAAAGGGGTGACAGGTTCCCTTTAAGGGTGCTGGTGGCTAGGCTCATCTTAATACCCCTTTGAAGAAATTCTAATATGGCTCTGATTGGGACCCTGCCCCCCACATACTACCCTGAAAAAGCTAAGCTTAGCCCATATTCTGCCGTATATCCTAGTCGTTACCGGCTTTCTACTCTGCAGCAGGGTAGCGACTAAGGCCGGGGAGAATTGCTTCTATGTTAATAGTGCCATCTCAAAATCCAGGCTGTCAAATTTAGACCTGACGTATGAGCATGTGACACTGGACCCTGCATGAGGAGACCTGGAATGTCTGGGAGAATCCAGGGATCTGATAAGGACATCTTCCTCATCCATGAGAACCATAGGAAATCCAGAAATCCCAAGGAATCTGTAGCGCGTCCACCGCGTATGGCCTATCTCTTGGGTTTAAAGAGCAGAAGATCTCCATCTTCCTATTCTTCCTGTTGGCAAACAAGTCTATTTCCAGCTGTCCCCAATGATCCACAATCTGCTGAAAAATTAGTGGATCCAGTTTCCATTCTCCCTGTTTCAGGGTTGTCCTGCTGAGAACATCTGCCTCTTTGTTCTCCTTCCCTTTTAGGTGCAGTGCAGATAGCTGCAACTGATGTTCCTCCATGATCTGGAGAATTGCGCGTGATAGCCGCATCAGGGTTCGGGATTTTGTGCCCATTTGGTGGTTGATATAGGCAACTGACGTTCGGTTGTCTGACATTACTCGAACGTGGTGTCCTTCTAAATGGGGAAGGACTCTACTACTACCTTTTTTATTGCCACTAGTTCATTCCAGTTTGAGGAATGGCCGACTTCTGGCTCTGAACAGAACCCCTGGACTATGCGATCCCTGAGGTGTGTGCCCCATCCTTCTGCACTTGCATCTGTCACAATCACTTCTGATATCTGGTAAGACCATGGAATTCCCTGCGACAAATTCCCTGGATCCAGCCACAAAGTCATGGAGTCTATTGCTTCCCGGGAGAGCACAATCTTCCCCTCCAAGCGTCCTCCAAGCTTCCTTTCTCCCTCTAGGACAGCCTGTTGCAAGGCTCTGGAATGAATCTGGGCCCACTGGACTGTCAGAATACATGACGTCATTGTTTCTAGTAAGGACATAGCTTTCCTTAGAGACTTGTCTGTATTGGTCAATGCTGCTGACATTAAGGGTGCAATCCTGTCTTTCTTCTCTTCTGGTAGGAGACAGGCCCATCTCTCCGAGTCCAAAATAAGCCCTAAGAAGGATTGAACCTTCAGGGGCTGTAGTCTTAACTTCTTCATGTTTATCATCCAACCTAGCCATGACATAGTGGTCCTGATGTGTCTCAGTTGAGAACTGCAGTTGTCCTCTGTCCTGCTGATTATTAAAAAATCATCCAGATTTGGTACTATCAACATGTTCTCTTCTCACAAATGTACAGTCACCTCCAGAATTATCTTAGTGAAAACTCTTGGGATAGTCTTGGATAGACCGAATGGCAGAGCCCTGTATTGGAAGTGTCTGAGTTGTCTGTCTATATACATTGCTACCCTCAGGTACTGCTGATCTTTCTGATGGTAGCATGTGTCTGTAGACCAGGAACTTGTTGAGACCCCTCAGGTTGATAATTGCTTTGAATGACTGGTCAGGTTTCCTTATCAGAAACAGGGGAGAATAGAACCCCCTCCCCTGCTGCTGAACAGGCACCTCCACCAGTACCCTCTTTTGCAGTAAGAGCAATACTTCTGCTTCTAGGGCCTGTGTCATCACAGTGGCATTGCTATCCCCTAGGGGAGAGGGATGTTATGCTTGAGAGCGATTAAGGATATAATTCACAAGGTAAATCTCACATTCAACGCATTCACAATCCAGGCCAAAAGGATGATCTCTAAACCTGGTTTAGTGTGAACTTCCCTATAAATACATTCTGGTCTGGAGGGAAAGGGAGATTTTCAGTCAGTTCCTGTCAGAGAGACAGAGGAGAGAGCAGACAGACATAGAGTGTCAGAAGGTCTGAAGGGGCCCTGTAGTCTGAGGTACTACAGCCCCTGGAGAGAGAGATTGCCAGAAGGAAGCTTGTCGTTACACCCAGGAGACACAGTGATAATTATAGGGCCCGGGTCATCCTAAAGACCCTGTGAAAAGGCCCAGTTCACCTGTCATACGGGTTTGTGTCCTAACCTATATGGGGGACAGAGAAGAACTGTGAGGACCTTATCAGAAGCCTTAGGCAGTAAGGGACTACAACACCACCGCACTTTGAGGAAGGCTTTCATCTCCATTTGGTAAAGGGGACTCTGGATTTGCTTCCAAGCTGGCTGGACCCTGCCTGTCCTGTGATCTGGTGCCCTGGACTGTGGTTGCCTGAAGCTACAGTAAACCAGGTAAAGACTGCAAACTTGTGTCCTCGTTCTTTAATGCAGCACCCACCACACCATCGTTGCCCTACACCTGGGAAGCCCTGGGGACCCCGCTTCAACTGTGGGAAGCGTTACCATCATTGCTGCAACAACATCACCCCAGAGGACCCCTTTAAGTAGCGTTGGTCACTACTGATTGAACACCGCAGGTGGCATCACGAACAAACTGTATTCATAAAACCCCTAAAAACAGAAATGTAGTAATTTTTGCAAATTTATTACAAAAGATCAAATCACATGGTCCTAAGTATTCAGACCCTTTGCTCAGTATTAAGTAGAAGCACACTTTTCAGCTAGTACAGCCATGAGTCTTCTTGGGAATGATGCAACAAGTTTTTCATACCTGGATTTGGGGATCCTCTGCCATTCTTCCTTGCAGGTCCTCTCCAGTTCCGTCAGGTTGGATGATGAACATTGGTGGACAGCCATTTTCAGGTCACTCCAGAGATGCTCAATTGGGTTTAGGTCAGGGTTCTTGCTGGGCCAGTCAAGAATGGTCACAGAGTTGTTCTGAAGCTACTCCTTTGTTATTTTAGCTGTTTGCTTAGGGTCATTGTCTTTTTGGAAGGTGAACCTTTGGCCAAATCTGAGGTCCAGAGTACTATGGAAGAGGTTTTTCATCCAGGACATCTCTGTACTTGGCCGCATTCATGTTTCCTTCAATGACAACCAGTTGTCCTGTCCCTGCAGCTGAAAAACACCCCATAGCTTGATGCTGCCACTACCACGTTTCACTGTTGGGATTGTATTGGGCAGGTGGTGAGCAGTGCCTGGTTTTCTCCACACATACCTCTTAGAATTATCACCAAAAAGGTCTACCTTTGTCTCATCAGACCAGTGAATCTTATTTCTCATAGTCTGGGAGTCCTTCATGTGTTTTTTTTAGCAAACTCTACAGTATGTAGGCTTTAGTAACACCCCAGAAATTCGGTTGTCACAGTGGTATTGCCTTCCTCACGGGGAGGGTGATGCCATGCCTGGAAGCGAGAAGGATCCCCTTAACAGGTGACACAAACATACAACACTGTTCTGACTCCAGGCCAGAAGGGGGAGCTCGAGACCCGGTTTGAGTGTAGCTTCTCTTTATATTCTGGCTGGAGGAGGAGTTAGTAGTCAGTCTGTAGGAGACAGAGAGGGGAGAAGGAGCACAGGAGGAGAGAGAAACGCAGAAAGCGCTGAACCAGTGTCCAGCTAAGAGGACGGATTGAGAGAGCACCTTGTGTAAAGCCTCAGGCAGCAGGGGACTAAGAATACAGCACAGTAAGGAAGGCTTTCAACCCCACCTGGCTAGGGGGATTCCGAATCGTTTCCAGGCTGTCCAGATTCCAAAGATCACATGTAACCTGTACCTGAACGTCATCAGTAAAAGGTAAAGAGACTGCAACCTTGTGTCCTCCAATTCTTTCCTGCACTTCACCATCTTCTGTCATGCTTACCAACTGCATCGGGAGCACTGGGGACTAAGCTCTACCTGTGGGGAGCTAAACCACCTCTGCTGCAATACCATCATCCCCAGCGGACCCCTTTAAGCAGCGTCAGCCATTTCTTGCCGAGTACCACAGGTGGTGTCACGAACATTACTCTTTAGACTTTATTTCCCACTACACTTAATCCCCTTTTATTGGACTCCCTGGGCCACGGACTGGGTCACTGCTGCCGTGACACATCCCTTTAAGAACCGGCCCGCTACGGAGTATCCCACGGTCCTAGTGGGCATTCCATTTTGGCGTCACGAACAGGATGGACCGACCCATTAAACAGGGTCTTGTGCACCTAAAACACTGTGTTTGACTGAGAAATCAGTGGACTGAAAAATTGCAGCCATTGCAGCAGCATGTGGCATTCTGTCAAGGGTGGAGCTTGGAAGAATGGCACGAAAGTTATGACCGCCCCTCATAGATACTACTATGTGGAAGAAATATGTCCGTCCACTAAAAAGATCTGCCTCCTGGTCTGGGATGGCGGGAAGTGGAGAAAAAGGGACCGACCACAAAAGAGCGAGTGGGAATGACAGAGCGGTGCAGCTCAGAACCCAGCCGGCAAGATGGCGATCAGCGGTCACCCGGAGGAAGGGGGTGAGGAAGGGGAGGAAGCAAGAAGTGGAGGAGCTGCGCTGTCAACTCCGGTGGTCTCAGCTCATCGCGGAGGAGAAAGCATGGGAGCAGCAGATGACCAGGCACCCAGCATCTCCACCCCCTAAGGAGGAGTCCAGCACCAGTGACACAGTGGTAGGAGGTAAGCTGACCAATCCTGCTCTGGTAGCAAAAGACCTCCTCATAGGGCCCCTTGATGCTCCGACATCCCCACCACCCGGCCAGGTATACAGACACCTCAATTGGGAGCTGTCCTTGGGCATGATAGACACCGTAATCAGCCACGTTGCTGCCGAGGAAAGAGCTCCAGGAAGTGAGTGGAGAATGGGTGAGATTCCAGTGGGAGCACTCCAGCACCAACCTGATGAGGTTCCCGGGGGGGGAACCCAGGCCGAGGAAGAGCGTCTGGAGGTCATTAGCAAGGAGGAGTATTACCATCAACAAACACTCAAGTGGGAGCAGATGGAGAAAACCACCAAAAATTGAATACATTTTTTTAATAAAATGTAAGTCACATAATAAAATCAAACTTGACACAATACATGTACTATGGGTCAAAATAGGACATGGAAAAGCAAGGTGAAGAAAAATCACAGTGGGTGTGTACACTTTAAGATAACAGACTAGCAAATGGTGTAGATAGTTGAAGTCTATACCTATGTACCAACATAGAACCAGAAACACATGGGCTACTTGCACATTGAACAAGTCTGTAGGAACCTGTTCACACCACCAGAAAGCTTGAAGACACAAAAGAGCACAGTGAGGTCAAAAATACTCTGTTGTAAAAAAAATCACAGTAATAAGCAAGTGCTAGTCAAAAGATGTAAAGAAAACAGGGTATTTAGTTGATACGTTTTTTTGCAAAAAAAATGTATACTAAGCTGCTCCACCAAATCGTCAAGGTATACCCTTATAGAGCAGTCCTATCTAATGTATGTAATCCCTATCTGATGTTCTGATGTGCAAGTACCCCATGTGTTTCTGGTTCTATAATTGTTCTCTTGTTTCTACAAGACTGGGGAGTCCACCACTCCTCTGTGGGTCATTTGCATTTAAGCTGTTCCATCCTGCATGTCCACATGGATAGTCCTTCTCTGAACCCTGCTTATACAGGTACTATACAGATGATCAGGTTTTAAATACATCAGATAGGGATTACATACATTAGATAGGACTGCTCTATAAGGGTATACCTTGACGATTTGGTGGAGCAGCTTAGTATACATTTTTTTGCAAAAAAACGTATCAACTAAATACCCTGTTTTCTTTACATCTTTTGACTAGCACTTGCTTATTACTGTGATTTTTTTTACAACAGAGTATTTTTGACCTCACTGTGCTCTTTTGTGTCTTCAAGTTTTCTGGTGGTGTGAACAGGTTCCTACAGACTTGTTCAATGTGCAAGTAGCCCATGTGTTTCTGGTTCTATAATTGTTCTCTTGTTTCTACAAGACTGGGGAGTCCACCACTCCTCTGTGGGTCATTTGCATTTAAACTGTTCCATCCTGCATGTCCACATGGATAGTCCTTCTCTGAACCCTGCTTATACAGGTACTATACAGATGATCAGGTTTTAAATACATCAGATAGGGATTACATACATTAGATAGGACTGCTCTATAAGGGTCTACCTTGACGGTTTGGTGGAGCAGCTTAGTATACATTTTTTTGCAAAAAAAAACGTATCAACTAAATACCCTGTTTTCTTTACATCTTTTGACTAGCACTTGCTTATTACTGTGATTTTTTTACAACAGAGTATTTTTGACCTCACTGTGCTCTTTTGTGTCTTCAAGTTTTCTGGTGGTGAGAACAGGTTCCTACAGACTTGTTCAATGTGCAAGTAGCCCATGTGTTTCTGGTTCTATAATTGTTCTCTTGTTTCTACAAGACTGGGGAGTCCACCACTCCTCTGTGGGTCATTTGCATTTAAGCTGTTCCATCCTGCATGTCCACATGGATAGTCCTTCTCTGAACCCTGCTTATACAGGTACTATACAAATTATCAGGTTTTAAATACATCAGATAGGGATTACATACATTAGATAGGTCTGCTCTATAAGGGTACACCTTGACGATTTGGTGGAGCAGCTTAGTATACATTTTTTTGCAAAAAAACGTATCAACTAAATACCCTGTTTTCTTTACATCTTTTGACTAGCACTTGCTTATTACTGTGATTTTTTTACAACAGAGTATTTTTGACCTCACTGTGCTCTTTTGTGTCTTCAAGTTTTCTGGTGGTGTGAACAGGTTCCTACAGACTTGTTCAATGTGCAAGTAGCCCATGTGTTTTTGGTTCTATAATTGTACTCTTGTTTCTACAAGACTGGGGAGTCCACCACTCATCTGTGGGTCATTTGCATTTAAGCTGTTCCATCCTGCATGTCCACATGGATAGTCCTTCTCTGAACCCTGCTTATATAGATACTATACAGATGATCAGGTTTTAAATACATCAGATAGGGATTATATACATTAGATACATTAGATAGGACTGCTCTATAAGGGTATACCTTGACGATTTGGTGGAGCAGCTTAGTATACATTTTTTTGCAAAAAAACCTACCAACTAAATACCCTGTTTTCTCTACATCTTTTGACTAGCACTTTCTTATTACTGTGATTTTTTTTACAACAGAGTATTTTTGACCTCACTGTGCTCTTTTGTGTCTTCTATGTACCAACATGATGCAAAGTCAGAAGATAAAGTACTTGTTTACCCAATTCGCATATTAAATTTCCCAGAGGAGCATTGCACGGCGAATAAGCCTCCTTATCATTACAAGCCAGAGCTGGTATGTCACTCTCCACAAGGAGAAACCTTACCCCTTAGACCTCAGTCCAGAGCCTCTCATCTAGCCAAATCAGTTCTCATGCTTCGCACTGATGAGAAGCAACAGCCCGAAACACCGTGTCTACAAATTGAGATACTGATTTGGCTTTTATCCTAAGTCATATTGCAAGACTCGTTAAAGGGTTGATTGTGACTTATAGGATCGCTACTTCCAACAGGTGGCGCTATGGATTTCAAGTCCTCTATTTCTCTGAAGAGGCAATTTGCTTACCCATAATAAGCCAAGGCCATAACAGCCTTCCCTGCGGCCCGTGAAGAACGTTTTGCGTGCTTGCTTTCTCAAACGGGAGTAGTTGCAGAGCTGTGTGTATAAAATGTGCATAGCTGTGTGTATATAGTCCTGGCTGTGTATATACAGTGTGCAGAGCTGTGTGTATAAGTGTGCAGAGCTGTTTATACAGAGTACAGAGCTGAGTATGTATATACAGTATGCAAAGCTGTGTATACAGTGTGCAGAGCTGAGTGTGTATATACAATGTGCAGAGTTGAGTGTGTATATACAGTGTGCACAGCTGTGTATACAGTGTGCAGAGCTGAGTGTGTATATACAGTGTACAGAGCTGTGTATACAGTGTGCAGAGCTGAGTGTGTATGAGTTGCCTGCCAGGGCCGTGGGGTACTCAGTACCGGGTCCGGTCTTTGTTAAAGGGGAGGTCACGGTGGCGGCGACCTGGTCCGTGGCCCTGGGCGCCAAAGTAAAAGGGGAACAGTCTTTAAAAGGGATGTGAAAATAATAAAAGTTTGTGACGCCACCTGTGGTTCTCGAATAGAGATGACCGACACAGAATAAAGGGGTCCTCTGGGGCGATGGTGCTGCAGCAAAGATGATGTCGCTTCCCACAGGTGAAGAGGGGTCCCCCAGGGATCCCAATATGTTTGACCAGAGTAGTGTGGTGTCAGAATAAACAGATTACACAGGATTACAATCTCTTTTCCTGGTTTACTGGTTGTAGTAAGCCACAGTCCAGGGTACCAGCAACAGGTGGTGATGTGGTCCGGCCGGCCTGGAGGCAATGGTGGATCCCTCTTCCAGATGAGGTTTGAAAGCCTTCCTGCTTGTGCTCTTATGCGAGGTCCTTGCTGCAAGCGGCTCCCTTACAAAGTCCTCTCTCTCCTGTCCTGGGACAGTAACCTGTATGGTGGGCAGTGTGTTGTGGATTCTGTTGGTGGGCTCCCTCTGGTGGTTACTGCTGGTACTGGGTGACTTTGGTGGGTTGCGGCCTTTGGTTTCCACCTGTCCATCAGAGGCTGGGTGTTTCCTATTTTACCTGGCCTTTCTGTCATTTCCCTTGCCGGCTATCAATGTGTTCAGATGTGCTCTGTTTGGTTCCTGCCTACCTGCTCCCAGATCTTTCAGGATAAGCTAAGTGCTGATTTTCAGTTGTTTGGTTTTTGGTCCAGCTTGCTTAGAATGTCTCTATGCTAGCTGGTTGCTCTAGTGGACTGAGGTTCTCCCCATGTGCCATGAGTTGGCACATGGGTTCTTGTAATCTCAGGATGGTTTTTTTGATTAGGGTTTTTTGCTGACCGCTCAGTCCCCTTTTGTATCATTCTGCTTTCTAGTTTTCAGCGGGCCTCTATTTGCTAAAGCTATATACATCATCTCTATGTGTGTGCCTTCCTCTCATTTCACCGTCAATACATGTGGGGGGCAACTATACCTTTGGGGTTAATTCCTCTGGAGGCAAGTGAGGTCTTGTTTTCTCTGCAGTACTAGTTAGCTCTTAGGCTGGTGCGTGGCGTCTAGAACCAACGTAGGAACGCTCCCTGGCTATCTCTAGTTGCGTTTGTCAGGCGTAGGGCAGCGGTCAGCCCAGGTTCCATCACCCTAGAGCTCGTCCGATATTGGTTATACTTTGCTTGTCCTGTGCTATCCCTAGCCATTGGGGATTCATGACAGTATAGCCGGCCCACAAAGTGTTAATTGTTTGGGCTGAAGCAGGAGGAAAAGAAGTGTTCAAGGAAAATTTATTTTTTTTTTTTCCTTCAGAGTTTTGCTGCCTAGCCCTTAATTGCTGTCTAGCTGCTTCTTACCTCCTCTTAACCCTTGAATGGCTCTGATCTTAGCTGTTTATCATGGATGTCCAGAGCTTGGCTTCCAGCCTGAGTAATCTCGCGGCAAAGGTTCAAAACATACAGGATTTCGTTGTTCACACTCCCATGTCTGAACCTAGAATTCCTATTCCAGAGTTTTTTTCTGGAGATAGATCTACCTTCCTGAATTTCAGGAACAATTGTAAATTGTTTCTCTCTTTGAAATCTCGCTCCTCTGGAGACCCTGCTCAACAGGTCAAGATTGTTATATCGTTCCTACGGGGCGACCCTCAGAATTGGGCATTTGCATTGGCACCAGGGGATCCTGCGTTGCTCAGTGTGGATGCGTTTTTTCTGGCATTGGGATTGCTCTATGAGGAACCTAACCTAGAGATTCAGGCTGAAAAGGCTTTATTAGCCCTCTCTCAGGGGCATGATGAAGCGGAAATATATTGTCAGAAATTTCGGAAATGGTCGGTGCTTACTCAGTGGAATGAGTGCGCCCTGGCTGCAAACTTCAGAAATGGTCTTTCTGAGGCCATTAAGGATGTTATGGTGGGGTTCCCTGCGCCTACAGGTCTGAATGAGTCTATGGCTATGGCCATTCAGATTGATCGGCGTTTACGGGAGCGCAAACCCGTGCACCAGTTGGCGGTGTCTTCTGAACAGGCACCTGAGACTATGCAGTGTGATAGAATGCAGTCCAGAAGTGAACGGCAAAATTATAGGCGGAAAAATGGTTTGTGTTTTTATTGTGGTGATTCAGCTCATGTTATATCAGCATGCTCTAAACGCACAAAGGGGGTTGATAAATCTTTTGCCATTGATACTCTGCAGTCTAAGTTCATTTTGTCTGTGACTCTGATTTTTTCACTGTCTTCCATTTCCGTCGATGCCTATGTGGATTCAGGCGCTGCCCTGAGTCTTATGGATTGGTCATTTGCTAAACGCTGCGGTTTTAGTCTAGAGCCTCTGGAAGTTCCTATTCCTCTGAAGGGAATTGATTCTACACCATTGGCTATGAATAAGCCGCAGTATTGGACACAAGTGACCATGCGCATGACTCCCGTTCATCAGGAGGTGATTCGCTTCCTTGTACTGTATAATTTACATGATGTACTAGTGCTTGGTCTGCCATGGTTACAAACTCATAATCCTGTCCTGGACTGGAAAACAATGTCTGTGCTAAGCTGGGGATGTCAGGGGGTTCATGATGATGCACCTCCGATTTCTATCGCTTCATCGACTCCTTCGGAGATCCCTGCGTTTTTGTCAGATTATAAGGATGTTTTTGAGGAGCCTAAGCTCAATTCGCTCCCTCCTCATAGAGAGTGTGACTGTGCTATAGAATTGATTCCTGGCAGTAGGTTCCCTAAGGGTCGTTTATTTAATCTGTCACTGCCAGAGCATACTGCTATGCGGAATTATATTAAGGAGTCCTTGGAAAAGGGACATATTCGTCCATCTTCGTCCCCTCTGGGAGCAGGTTTTTTTTTCGTGGCAAAAAAAGATGGTTCCCTGAGACCTTGTATAGATTATCGCCTTCTGAATAAGATTACAGTCAAATACCAGTATCCATTGCCATTATTTACTGATTTGTTTGCTCGCATTAAGGGGGCTAGGTGGTTCACTAAAATAGATCTTCGTGGTGCGTATAATCTGGTGCGGATAAAACAGGGTGATGAGTGGAAAACCGCATTTAATACGCCTGAGGGCCATTTTGAGTATTTGGTAATGCCTTTTGGACTCTCCAATGCTCCGTCAGTCTTTCAGTCCTTTATGCACAATATTTTCCGTGAATATCTGGATAAGTTTATGATTGTGTATTTGGATGATATTTTGGTGTTTTCTGATGACTGGGAGTCTCATGTTCTACAGGTCAGGAAGGTGTTTCAGGTTTTGCGGGCCAATTCTCTGTTTGTGAAGGGCTCAAAGTGTCTCTTCGGAGTCCAGAAGATTTCTTTTTTGGGGTACATTTTTTCTCCTTCTACTATTGAGATGGATCCCGTTAAGGTTCAGGCTATTTGTGACTGGACACAACCTACATCTGTTAAGAGCCTTCAGAAGTTCTTGGGGTTTGCTAATTTTTATCGTCGGTTCATTGCTAATTTTTCCAGTATTGTTAAACCTTTGACTGATTTGACTAAAAAGGGTGCTGATGTTGCTGATTGGTCTCCTGCGGCCGTGGAGGCCTTTCGGGAACTTAAGCGCCGGTTTTCTTCTGCTCCTGTGTTGTGTCAACCAGATGTTTCACTTCCTTTTCAGGTGGAGGTTGATGCTTCCGAGATTGGAGCGGGGGCGGTTTTGTCACAGAGAAGTTCTAATGGCTCGGTGACGAAGCCATGTGCTTTCTTCTCTAGAAAATTCTCGCCCGCCGAGCGCAATTATGATGTGGGTAATCGGGAGCTTTTGGCCATGAAGTGGGCATTTGAGGAGTGGCGTCATTGGCTTGAGGGTGCTAGACATCGCGTGGTGGTCTTGACTGATCACAAGAATCTCATTTACCTTGAGTCTGCCAGGCGTTTGAATCCTAGACAGGCTCGTTGGTCATTATTTTTTTCTCGTTTCAATTTCGTGGTTTCATACCTGCCAGGTTCAAAGAATGTGAAGGCAGATGCTCTTTCCAGGAGTTTTGTGCCTGATTCTCCTGGAGACACTGGGCCTGCTGGTATCCTTAGGGATGGGGTAATATTGTCCGCCGTATCCCCAGACTTGCGACGCGCATTGCAGGAGTTTCAGGTGGATAAACCGGATCGATGTCCACCAGAAAGACTGTTTGTTCCGGATGATTGGACCAGTAGAGTCATCTCCGAGGTCCATTCTTCTGTGTTGGCTGGTCATCCTGGAATATTTGGTACAAGAGATTTGGTGGCCAGGTCTTTTTGGTGGCCTTCCTTGTCTAGGGATGTGCGTACCTTTGTGCAGTCTTGTGAAGTGTGTGCTCGAGCTAAGCCTTGCTGTTCTCGGGCTAGTGGGTTGTTGTTATCTTTGCCCATCCCGAAGAGGCCTTGGACGCACATTTCCATGGATTTTATTTCTGATCTCCCGGTTTCACAGAAAATGTCCGTTATCTGGGTTGTGTGTGACCGCTTTTCTAAGATGGTTCATTTGGTGCCCTTGCCTAAGTTACCCTCCTCCTCTGAGTTGGTTCCTTTGTTTTTTCAGAACGTGGTTCGTTTGCATGGGATTCCGGAGAATATCGTTTCTGACAGGGGATCCCAGTTTGTGTCTAGATTTTGGCGGACGTTTTGTGCCAAGATGGGCATTGATTTGTCTTTCTCGTCTGCATTCCATCCTCAGACGAATGGCCAGACGGAGCGAACTAATCAGACCTTGGAAACTTATTTGAGGTGTTTTGTTTCTGCTGATCAGGATGACTGGGTTGCTTTTTTGCCACTGGCTGAATTTGCTCTTAATAATCGGGCTAGTTCTGCCACGTTGGTCTCTCCTTTTTTTTGTAATTCGGGGTTTCATCCTCGTTTTTCCTCTGGCCAGGGGGAATCTTCGGATTGTCCTGGAGTGGACGTGGTGGTGGACAGGCTACATCAGATTTGGAATCAGGTGGTGGACAATTTGAAGTTATCTCAGGAGAAGACTCAGCAGTTTGCTAATCGCCGTCGCTGCGTGGGTCCCCGACTTCTTGTTGGGGACTTGGTGTGGTTGTCTTCTCGTTTTGTCCCTATGAAGGTCTCTTCTCCTAAGTTCAAGCCTCGGTTCATCGGTCCTTATAGGATCTCGGAGATTCTTAACCCTGTATCTTTTCGTTTGGATCTCCCAGCATCGTTTGCTATTCATAATGTGTTCCATCGGTCGTTGTTGCGGAGGTATGAGGTGCCCGTTGTTCCTTCGGTCGAGCCTCCTGCTCCGGTGCTGGTGGAGGGAGAATTGGAGTATGTTGTTGAAAAGATCTTGGATTCTCGTGTTTCCAGACGCAAACTCCAGTATTTGGTTAAGTGGAAGGGTTATGGTCAGGAGGATAATTCCTGGGTGGTCGCCTCCGATGTTCACGCAACTGATTTGGTCCGCGCCTTCCATAGAGCTCACCCTGATCGCCCTGGGGGTTCTCGTGAGGGTTCGGTGACCCCTCCTCAAGGGGGGGGTACTGTTGTGGATTCTGTTGGTGGGCTCCCTCTGGTGGTTACTGCTGGTACTGGGTGACTTTGGTGGGTTGCGGCCTTTGGTTTCCACCTGTCCATCAGAGGCTGGGTGTTTCCTATTTTACCTGGCCTTTCTGTCATTTCCCTTGCCGGCTATCAATGTGTTCAGATGTGCTCTGTTTGGTTCCTGCCTACCTGCTCCCAGATCTTTCAGGATAAGCTAAGTGCTGATTTTCAGTTGTTTGGTTTTTGGTCCAGCTTGCTTAGAATGTCTCTATGCTAGCTGGTTGCTCTAGTGGACTGAGGTTCTCCCCATGTGCCATGAGTTGGCACATGGGTTCTTGTAATCTCAGGATGGTTTTTTTGATTAGGGTTTTTTGCTGACCGCTCAGTCCCCTTTTGTATCATTCTGCTTTCTAGTTTTCAGCGGGCCTCTATTTGCTAAAGCTATATACATCATCTCTATGTGTGTGCCTTCCTCTCATTTCACCGTCAATACATGTGGGGGGCAACTATACCTTTGGGGTTAATTCCTCTGGAGGCAAGTGAGGTCTTGTTTTCTCTGCAGTACTAGTTAGCTCTTAGGCTGGTGCGTGGCGTCTAGAACCAACGTAGGAACGCTCCCTGGCTATCTCTAGTTGCGTTTGTCAGGTGTAGGGCAGCGGTCAGCCCAGGTTCCATCACCCTAGAGCTCGTCCGATATTGGTTATACTTTGCTTGTCCTGTGCTATCCCTAGCCATTGGGGATTCATGACAGCAGTGCAAGCCTTTTTACAGGGTCTCTATCATGACCCAGGCTCTCTGTGTACCGCTGCACCTTCAGGTGAGGGGGAGGACAGACAACTTGCAATCCTCTGTCCTTCAGGTTCTGTTGTGAGACCTGGAGTATGACACAGCCTTGGGTTCCCGGTGCCCGGTATCTGCGCTTCATCTTAGAGGGTGCCCGGTCACAGTTCCCCACCAAGTTCCTTTCTTTTCCGGTTGCTTATCCCCACAAATGCTCACTAAAGCTGCAACACTTCAGGTTCTCTTCCGTCCTGGAGCTGCAGCACACATGTGGCTGCATGGCCTCACTCTTTGCTCTCACTCCACTCTCTTCACTCTCCTCCACTGAACTCATTAACTCCTCCTCCAGACCAGAATACATATATCTGGGTAAGCTCCCCTAAATCTGGGTTCAGCGCTCCCCCTTCTGGCCTGGATTCAGAATGTGTTGCATGTAGGTGCTTTACCTGGTAAAGGAAATCCTCTTTGCCTCCAAGTATGACATCACCTTCCCCAAAAGGAAGGCAACATCACTGTAACAACCGGTTACCTGGGGTGTTACACTCCCCCCTTGTTAACTCCAGTACTCCCGGACTGGGAAAACAAAAACAACAATACAGGTTAAGAATGAAAAATTTTTAGACATGCATGTCAACGGGTTAAACAAGTCAAACTTAGGCTTCTCTTTATGAGAGATACGGTCCTTAAAACGTTGCATAACATATTTGCGAAAATGTAGACATTTGAAAAGTGCAAACGTGAAAATTGCTAACATTTCAACATAGGGTGTCCTTGTGCACCAACAACAACAATGATGCGGGGGACCCTTCATAAACCCCCAATGTTGGCTTGGGTGGGCTACAAGGCATATCAACCAGACCTGGTCTTCAGCCACGCCAGACGGTTTTTCTTCGGTCTGTAAAACAACAGGGTAACCAGGGTCCTATACATGCTGCCGGTGCATGGTAAAACCAATAAGGGCACCTTAAGAGGTGCCAACCATTTACAAGGGAACATTCTCAGGTAAGCACCATTCATTACGCTACTGTCTTTTTAAACTGTAAGAAACATCAATAAAACATAATCAAAAAACATTTTCAAAGCAGGTAAATGTTTCTTTACTTTCTTTTCCAGGGTAGATCCTGGTGTCCACTGCTTCCTGACTGGGGAAGTTCTTTGGTATATGTCACAACAGGTGATTCAATTGCAAACAGTCCAGCAACTGGGGTTTGTGTAGCCTGGTTATGTACTCCACTTTCAGTGGCTACACGGGTATTAGCATGTTTCTCTGTGCACCTGGTTACATGTAAGGCATAGGATCCCCTTTCACCATGATGCCGGGTAAAGGTTACATTGTCTCTAGGATAAAGGTCACCGTCAGGGTGTCCCTTTAAGAGGTGTGACTCAACATCTCTACAATTTACAAACAGTTCTTCAGTGTCTCCATGTTCCTTTATGAACCCCCATCCTCTGTCCAGGTTAAAGGTGACCACATTTCCTGTTCTTAAAGGGAACCTGTCACCCCCAAAATCGAAGATGAGCTAAGCCCACCGGCATCAGGGGCTTATCTACAGCATTCTGTAATGCTGTAGATAAGCCCCCAATGTATCCTGAAAGATGAAAAAAGAGGTTAGATTATACTCACCCAGGGGCGGTCTCGCTTCGTTCCGGTCCGATGGGCGTCGCGGTCCGATCCGGGGCCTCCCATCTTCTTACGATGACGTCCTTTTCTTGTATTCACGCTGTGGCTCTGGCGCAGGCGTACTTTGTCTGCCCTGTTGAGGGCAGAGCAAAGTACTGCAGTTCATAGGCACCAGGAAAGGTCAGAGAGGCCCAACGAACCTGACTCTAATGTTCCTTGTCAGGATTTTTCTTATTTTCGCAAAGCAAAAAAATCACCAAAAACACACAGAAAATGTGCAGGACGCAAACATCGCAAGTGGAGCAGGAATGGTTACACATCGGAAAAAGAAATATTGAATGACATTAAACCTACTAATGTTTTGAATTTATCTAAACAGAAACCTACTGATATACAAATCAAGGTGTTGAGCTATGGTATGAATTTTGTGCCGACAAAGACTTTTGACTTGTTCAGAACTCTTCTTGACATTAATCGTTTTGTTAGAAATTTAAAAGTCAAAAGACATTTTTTTTCAGAGCAGGGAAATGTCGATTGTGCTTGGGAGTCACTCAATCTTTAATGAATACCGTCTATTCACTTTTCAGGAGCAAATGACACTTTTGAATTTGCAGGAATTAAGCAGTACAGAGGAGAATATTAATGTCAATTCTGGTCAAATGCAAAGGTTTAATGTACGCAATCCATCTTTTTATCCAATACAGTCTAGATCAAACTCAATGGATTTATTCCAGGATATAATGCAACGGGAACTGCATGAATTACATTCTTCTGCCAAAATCACACACAAAAATTCTAATTTTTCCCGTCATGAATCATTGGCTGTGCAAGAGTTGAAAAATATGGACAACATTATTATAAAAATGTCTGATAAGTGGAGATTGGTGGTGGTATTAGGCCACGTTCACACTTTGCGGTGTCCCTCTGCGGGTTCTCCCGCAGCGGAATTGATAAATCTGCAGGGCAAAACCGCTGCGGTTATCCCTGCAGATTTATCGCGGTTTGTTCTGCGGTTTCCGCTGCGGGATTACTCCTATACTATTGATGCTGCATATGCAGCAATATGCAGCATCAATAGTAATGTTAAAAATAATAAAAATTGGTTATACTCACCCTCCGATGTCCGGATCTCCTCGGCGCTGCACGCGGCGCTCCGGTTCCAAAGATGCTGTGCCGAGAAGGACCTTCGTGACGTCACGGTCATGTGACCCGGGCGTCATCACGGTCATGTGACCGCAACGTCACCGCAGGTCCTGTTCGCACAGCAACTCTGACCGGCCGGCCGCGTGCAGCGCTAACATGATTTTTTATTTTTATTCTTTTTTTTTACCCCAAATATGGTTCCCCGGGCCTGGAGGAGAGTCTCCTCTCCTCCACCCCGGGTACCACCCACACATTAACCGCTTACTTCCCGCAACGTGGGCACAGCCCCATGCGGGAAGAAAGCGGTTCAATGCATTCCTATGGGTGCAGAATCGCAGCGATTCTGCACAAAGAAGTGACATGCTGCGGGTTTTAAACCGCTGCGTTTCTGCGCGGTTTTTCCCGCAGCATGTGCACAGCGGTTTGCGGTTTCCATAGGGTTTACATGTAAATGGAAACGCTATGGAAACTGCTGCGGACCCGCAGCATCAAAATCGCCGCGGTTCCGCGGTAAAAACCGCAAAGTGTGAACATGGCCTTAGACTCTGAGGTTTATATTGAACAAATGTGACTTTTATTGTCTGATCTGTCAACTTACAGAAGAGTACCAAGTAATCCTTTACCTTCTTGTACTGAGGAAACACACTCTATTATTAATGAAGGCTTTACATTGGGGGTACTCTCGACAAGAAAAGGATTACCTGATTGTCGAAAGACCAAAATTACCACACATTTATGGTCTACCAAAAACGCACAAAGCACTTTACCCACCGCCTATGAGAACTGTCATTTCAGGAATTGGCTCAGTTACTGAGCGTGCTGGTGAATGGTGGACTTCTGTCATGGTTCTCAATGGCAAGAGACCGTAGTAAAGCATACAAAAGGACTAGCTCTTGGAAGATGGGAACTCGAGCTGACTGTGAGCTAAACCTACCGCACAACTAACAGTGGCCGGGTAGCGTGCCTACGTTTTATCCCTAGACGCCCAGCGCCAGCCGGAGGACTGACTGACCCTAGCAGAGGAAAATACAGACCTGGCTTACCTCTAGAGAAATTTTCCCCAAAAGGCAGACAGTAGCCCCCACATATATTGTCGGTGATTTAAGAGGAAAATGACATACGAAGTATGAAGATAGGTTTAGCAAATTGAGGTCCGCTTACTAGATAGTAGGAAGACAGAAAAGGGAACTTCACAGTCAGCTGAAAACCCTTTCAAAACACCATCCTGAAATTACTTTAAGACTCTAATATCAACTCATGACACCAGAGTGGCAATTTCAGCTCACAAGAGCTTCCAGCCTCAGAAATATTCAAAAACAGAGAACTGGAACAAAAATGCAAAACAATCTTAGGACTACAAGTCCAACTTAGCTGATAGTAGTCTAGGAGCAGGAACATGCAACAGAAAGGCTTCTGGTAACATTGTTGGCCGGCATAGAAATGACTGAGGAGCAAGGCTAAATAGAAACTCCCACATCCTGATGGAAACAGGTGAACAGAGGAGATGAAGCACACAACTTCAGTACCACCAGTAACCACCGGGGGAGCCCAGAAACCAAATTCACAACAGTACCCCCCCCTCAAGGAGGGGGCACCGAACCCTCACCAGAACCACCAGGGCGATCAGGATGAGCCCTATGAAAGGCACGGACCAAATCGGAGGCATGAACATCAGAGGCTGTCACCCAAGAATTATCCTCCTGACCGTAGCCCTTCCACTTGACCAAATACTGAAGTCTCCGTCTGGAAACACGGGAGTCCAAGATCTTCTCGACAACGTACTCCAACTCACCCTCAACCAACACCGGAGCAGGAGGCTCAACGGAAGGCACAACCGGTACCTCATACCTGCGCAACAATGACCGATGGAAGACATTATGAATAGAAAAAGATGCAGGGAGGTCCAAACGAAAGGACACAGGGTTAAGAATCTCCAATATCTTGTACGGGCCGATGAACCGAGGCTTAAACTTAGGAGAAGAAACCTTCATAGGGACAAAACGAGAAGACAACCACACCAAGTCCCCAACACAAAGACGAGGACCAGCACGACGACGGCGGTTGGCAAACTGCTGAGTCTTCTCCTGGGACAACTTCAAATTGTCCACCACATGCCCCCAAATCTGATGCAACCTCTCCACCACAGCATCCACTCCAGGACAATCCGAAGACTCCACCTGACCGGAAGAGAAACGAGGATGAAACCACGAATTACAGAAGAAAGGAGAAACCAAGGTGGCAGAACTAGCCCGGTTATTGAGGGCAAACTCCGCCAAGGGCAAAAAGGCAACCCAATCATCCTGATCCGCAGACACAAAACACCTCAAATAAGTCTCCAAGGTCTGATTAGTTCGCTCGGTCTGGCCATTAGTCTGAGGATGGAAAGCAGACGAAAAAGACAAATCAATGCCCATCCTAGCACAGAACGCTCGCCAAAATCTAGACACGAATTGGGTTCCCCTGTCAGAAACGATATTCTCCGGAATACCATGCAAGCGAACCACATTTTGAAAAAACAGAGGAACCAGCTCGGATGAGGAAGGCAATTTAGGCAAGGGGACCAAATGGACCATCTTAGAGAAACGGTCACACACCACCCAGATGACAGACATCTTCTGAGAAACAGGGAGATCAGAAATAAAATCCATGGAGATGTGAGTCCAAGGCCTCTTCGGAATAGGCAAAGATAACAACAATCCACTAGCCCGAGAACAACAAGGCTTGGCCCGAGCACAAACATCACAAGACTGCACAAAACCTCGCACATCTCGCGACAGGGAAGGCCACCAGAAGGACCTAGCCACCAAATCCCTGGTACCAAAGATTCCAGTATGACCAGCTAACGCAGAAGAATGGACCTCCGAGATGACTCTACTGGTCCAATCATCCGGAACAAACAGTCTACCAGGCAGGCAACGATCAGGTCTATCCGCCTGAAACTCCTGCAAGACCCGTCGCAAGTCTGGGGAAACAGCAGATAATATCACTCCATCCTTAAGGATACCTGTAGGTTCAGAATTACCAGCGGAATCAGGCTCAAAACTCCTAGAAAGGGCATCCGCCTTCACATTTTTAGAACCCGGTAGGTAAGAAACCACAAAATTAAACCGAGAGAAAAATAACGACCAGCGCGCCTGTCTAGGATTCAGGCGCCTGGCAGACTCAAGATAAATCAAATTCTTGTGGTCGGTCAATACCACCACCTGATGTCTAGCCCCCTCAAGCCAATGACGCCACTCCTCAAAAGCCCACTTCATAGCCAAGAGCTCCCGATTACCAATATCATAATTTCGCTCAGCGGGCGAAAATTTACGAGAAAAGAACGCGCAAGGTCTCATCACGGAGCAGTCGGAACTTTTCTGCGACAAAACCGCCCCAGCTCCGATTTCTGAAGCGTCGACCTCAACCTGAAAAGGAAGAGTAACATCAGGCTGACGCAATACAGGGGCGGAAGAAAAGCGGCGCTTAAGCTCCCGAAAGGCCTCCACAGCAGCAGGGGACCAATCAGCAACATCAACACCCTTCTTAGTCAAATCAGTCAACGGCTTAGCAACATCAGAAAAACCAGTTATAAATCGACGATAAAAATTAGCAAAGCCCAAAAACTTCTGAAGGCTCTTAAGAGAAGAGGGTTGCGTCCAATCACAAATAGCCTGAACCTTGACAGGGTCCATCTCAATGGAAGAGGGGGAAAAAATGTACCCCAAAAACGAAATCTTTTGAACCCCAAAAACACACTTAGAACCCTTTACACACAAGGAATTAGAGCGCAAAACCTGAAAAACCCTCCTGACCTGTTGGACATGAGAGTCCCAGTCATCCGAAAAAATCAAAATATCATCCAGATACACAATCATAAATTTATCCAAATATTCACGGAAAATGTCATGCATAAAAGACTGAAAGACTGAAGGGGCATTTGAAAGACCAAAAGGCATTACTAAATACTCAAAATGGCCCTCAGGCGTATTAAATGCGGTTTTCCACTCATCCCCCTGCTTAATTCGCACTAAATTATACGCCCCACGAAGATCAATCTTAGAGAACCACTTGGCCCCCTTTATTCGAGCAAACAAATCAGTAAGCAGTGGCAAAGGATACTGATATTTAACCGTGATTTTATTCAAAAGCCGATAATCAATACACGGCCTCAAAGAGCCATCTTTTTTAGATACAAAGAAAAAACCGGCTCCTAAGGGAGATGACGAAGGACGAATATGTCCCTTTTCCAAGGACTCCTTAATATATTCCCGCATAGCAGCATGTTCAGGCACAGATAGATTAAATAAACGACCCTTTGGAAACTTACTGCCCGGAATCAGATCTATAGTACAATCGCAATCTCTGTGCGGAGGTAGTGAACCAAGTTTAGGCTCCTCAAAAACGTCACGATAATCAGATAAAAATTCCGGAATCTCAGAGGGAATAGATGACGAAATGGAAACCAAAGGTACGTCCCCATGAGTCCCCTGACATCCCCAGCTTAACACAGACATTGCTTTCCAGTCGAGGACTGGGTTATGAGATTGCAGCCATGGCAATCCAAGCACCAACACATCATGTAGATTATACAACACAAGGAAGCGAATAATCTCCTGGTGATCCGGATTAATACGCATAGTTACTTGTGTCCAGTATTGTGGTTTATTACTAGCCAATGGCGTGGAGTCAATACCCTTCAGAGGTATAGGAACTTCCAGAGGCTCTAAATTAAACCCACAGCGTTTGGCAAAGGACCAATCCATAAGACTCAAAGCGGCGCCAGAGTCGACATAGGCGTCCGCGGTAATAGACGATAAAGAGCAAATCAGGGTCACAGATAGAATAAACTTAGACTGTAAAGTGCCAATTGAAACAGACTTATCAACCTTCTTAGTACGTTTAGAGCATGCTGATATAACATGAGTTGAATCACCACAATAGAAGCATAACCCATTTTTTTGCCTAAAATTCTGTCGTTCGCTTCTGGACAGAATTCTATCACATTGCATAATCTCTGGCGCCTTCTCAGTAGACACCGCCAAATGGTGCACAGGTTTGCGCTCCCGCAAACGCCGATCAATCTGAATAGCCATTGTCATGGACTCATTCAGACCTGTAGGCACAGGGAACCCCACCATAACATCTTTAATGGCATCAGAGAGACCCTCTCTGAAATTCGCCGCCAGGGCGCACTCATTCCACTGAGTAAGCACAGACCACTTACGAAATTTTTGGCAGTATATTTCAACCTCATCTTGCCCTTGAGACAGGGCCATCAAGCATTCCTCATAAAGCAACCCCAAAGCCAGGAAAAACGCATCCACATTGAGCAACGCAGGATCCCCTGGTGCCAAAGCAAATGCCCAATCCTGAGGGTCGCCCCGGAGCAAGGAAATTACAATCCTGACCTGCTGTGCAGGATCTCCAGCGGAGCGAGATCTCAGAGACAAAAATAATTTACAATTATGTTTGAAATTCTGGAAGCGAGATCTATCCCCGGAGAAAAATTCAGGTAAAGGAATTCTAGGTTCAGATATAGGAGCATGATTTACAAAATCCTGTAAACTTTGAACCTTCATAGCGAGATTATCCAAACCAATAGCTAAACTCTGAGGATCCATTTTAATCAGGTGAAATCAGAACCATTCAAGGATTAGAAGGAGAGAGAGACGAAGGCTGCAGTAAGCAGAGATGCAAGTGAATCAACTAATGAGCAAACTCAGAAAAAAAAAAAAAAAATTCTCTGCAGACTTCTTTTCTCTCCTTTCTTCTGCCAATTATTTTAACTCTTGGCCGGCCAAACTGTCATGGTTCTCAATGGCAAGAGACCGTAGTAAAGCATACAAAAGGACTAGCTCTTGGAAGATGGGAACTCGAGCTGACTGTGAGCTAAACCTACCGCACAACTAACAGTGGCCGGGTAGCGTGCCTACGTTTTATCCCTAGACGCCCAGCGCCAGCCGGAGGACTGACTGACCCTAGCAGAGGAAAATACAGACCTGGCTTACCTCTAGAGAAATTTTCCCCAAAAGGCAGACAGTAGCCCCCACATATATTGTCGGTGATTTAAGAGGAAAATGACATACGAAGTATGAAGATAGGTTTAGCAAATTGAGGTCCGCTTACTAGATAGTAGGAAGACAGAAAAGGAAACTTCACAGTCAGCTGAAAACCCTTTCAAAACACCATCCTGAAATTACTTTAAGACTCTAATATCAACTCATGACACCAGAGTGGCAATTTCAGCTCACAAGAGCTTCCAGCCTCAGAAATATTCAAAAACAGAGAACTGGAACAAAAATGCAAAACAATCTTAGGACTACAAGTCCAACTTAGCTGATAGTAGTCTAGGAGCAGGAACATGCAACAGAAAGGCTTCTGGTAACATTGTTGGCCGGCATAGAAATGACTGAGGAGCAAGGCTAAATAGAAACTCCCACATCCTGATGGAAACAGGTGAACAGAGGAGATGAAGCACACAAGTTCAGTACCACCAGTAACCACCGGGGGAGCCCAGAAACCAAATTCACAACAGACTTCATGCTGCAGCCCCTGGTCCAGCGGGCATGCGGTTTTCTCAAGGACTCTCGGGACGTGCTTGACCAGCTGTCTCGACTCTCCTGGGATCACGATTGCTCATGGCTAAGCTGCGATGTGGTCTCACTCTATACATGCATTCCTCACCAAGTAGTGCTACAGGCGCTTGATTTTCATTTACGGCGTTACAGCCAATATTCACATGTTGTGCGGCTACATTCTGAAATTGGTTCTTTTTTTGATGACACACAATTTTTTCTTGTATGACAAGCAGTATTATTTACAATGCAAGTGAGTTTTTATGGGAGCTAAGTTCTCCCCGTCCCTTGCTAATTTGGTCATGTCCTATTGGGAATTAAATTATTTGCTTGTTTGTACTAATCCTTTTTCATCAAATCTCTTTTGGTATGGGAGATTCATTGATGATCTACTGTTTATTTGGAAGGGTGACATGTCACTAATGCCTGATTTTGTACAATACATCAATGATAATCCTTATAATTTATCCTTTACATCGGTTTCCCACAAATCCTCGATTTCATTTTTAGATCTTCAATTAAGTGGTTTGAACAACAAAATTACCACTTGTACGTTCTCTAAACCTTTGTCTGGTAACAGTACACTACATGCATCCAGTAGTCACTCCAAGCACACAGTAAGATCAATACCGATGGGTGTGTATGTAGAGACCGCAGATAAAGAAGGATGCAGGGACAAAGAGGAGTCAGAAAGCAAATAACGTTTTTTTAACTTTCCTTTAACTTCCAACCCAACAAAGAAATAACAACAGTTTTCCACGCAGGGAACTTAGGTACACGATCACAATTTCACAGTAAATCCTATCTACTATATAGGCGCCCTGAACTAAACCCGCGAAACACGACAGCGCCTCACTAGTGACCCACTAACAAGAACAAGTCAACCAAGTTCACTTATCAGCGTTGTTTCAACGATGCAGTCCTGATGCTGAAGCTCCGTCAGCGGCGTAGTCCTGATGGTGAAGCTCCGTCAGCGACGTAGTCCTGATGGCGGGGGAAGGAGGTGTCCTCCGTTGACGGGCCCAGGTGTAGATTCGAGTCCAGAATGTCTTTTGCGGTGCTGCGTTACCTCCCACAGGCGGACGTTGATCCGGGGTAACAGTTTCCACGTCCAGAGAGGGGTCTTTTTGAGAAGAATTGGCAGAATAATCGGTATCAGTCACAGCTAAGAAAAACCCAGGAGGGCCCGGAGCACTCTGTGGCAAGATGCTCCCGGGGAGCACGGTAATATTGTCCTTGAGCTGATCAGCGCTACCCCTCTGCCTGGGGGGTCGCTGACGACGAGTGCGCCTCTTTTTGGGGGCTCTGGTAATTGCCCGCAGTGTCTGTTGCACGTTCTCCCCCTGCTTCCAGCAAGTCTCACTGCGGCCTGCACACACACAACAACTGCGCTGCAGTTTCCTCTCCTCAGAGATTTCCCGCGCTTCTCTGTCCCTGCTTTTGCGCGTTTTGCTTTTTATCCTCTCCTCTCCCTGTGTCACTCTGCCTCCTGTCACATGAGCCTGGCTTCCCATGCGCCCCTCAAATCCATCCCCCGGAACCCCGACTCCCGGCAACAATGGTTCCACCCGTCTGCACAGCTCACCAGGTCCCTGTCCCCTACATTCTCCCACCCTGTATGCTCGCCCGTCCCCGGGCGAGGCCTTCGCACTGACAGGTCGCCCATCTGACGGGTTGTTCCACACTTGGGTCTGTCTAGTGTGTAAGTCAGGACTGTAGCGAGTTGGGGGTCTACCGGCAGTAGAACGTTCAGAACGTCGTGGCTCGGGTCCTTGTGTAGGGGGTGTTGGGGGAATGTCGTCAGCGGAAGGGTGACTGGTCAGGGGTAGTGTAGTAGTCGAGATAGGGGGAGTATTTTGACGCCGTTCTTCTTCATCATCTTCTTCATCCCACCAATGGTTGTTGGGGGACTCAGTCGTAGGTGGCTCTTCCCTGATTGCGGATTCTGGGGTGTCCGAGTCAACAGAGCGACACAACCGGAGCATGTTGCGATGAAGAATGCGAGTACCTGTACTTCCGGGGGCCTCAGACTGCACTTCATATACAGGTCCATACGGGTCTATACGGCGAAGCACCCGATAGGGTGTTTTTTCCCAACGATGGTCTAACTTGTTTTGCGGTCTTTGCTCTCGAACGAGTACTCGATCACCTGGCCGGAACTCTGGGGGTTTTGCTGTAGGGGTGCTCCGATGCTCCACTTCCCGAATTCGAGTGTGTACCAGTCGGTGTAAGGTCTGCAGCCGATGCCAATGATCACGCACCCACGAAGCCATCCCTGTTCGGGGGCCTTCTTCCTCCGAAGACAGTTCCAGATCTGTCATGCCTTTTCCTGGGCGCCCAAAGACCACTTCATACGGGGTGCGTCCTGTGACTTGATGAACTCTATTGTTGTAGACCCACACTAGGTCAGACACATACTCCGGCCAGCGGGCCTTCTGATTTTGTTCTAGCGCACGCAGCATTTGAAGCAAAGTCCGGTTAAACCGCTCACAAGCCCCATTTCCCTGGGGGTGATACGGTGTGGTGCGTGACTTATCAATGCCGTAGAGGCGATGCAGCTCTTCCATGACTTTGCCCAAGAAACAGGCGCCTTGATCCGAATGTATTCGCCTCGGACAGCCGTAAACTTGAATAAAGTTCTTACAGATAGCGCTCGCCGCCGACTCAGCTGTCTGATCACGGGTAGGGGTGACTACCGCGAATTTTGAAAAATGATCTACCATAACGAGGCAGTGTTCGTAGCCTTGATGCGCTGCTCCAATGGTAATGTAGTCTATCATTAATACTTCAAAAGGGGCAGACGTCGTGATGCTCTGCACAGGCGCCCTTTCCTCCGGTGACTTGGTTAGCTCACATTGTCGACATTGTCTACAGGTAGTTTGTACTTCCGCAAGCAGCCGAGGATGATAGAACCGAGTTTGCAGCCACTTAAACGTCCTCTTCACTCCGAAGTGTGCCCCGGACTCATGAGCTTCTTTAGCAACTGCGGCCACCACGGGCCCTGGTAAGACCATCTGCCAGGTCGGCTCGGAATCTGCCTGAGCCATGGTTAAGTGGCATAAGAGCCCGTCCTGAAGAGTTAGGCGCTCCCACTGCCGCAGAAGAAGGTTCAGGTCTGACGGGAGAGTTTGTCCAGGGGTTCTCACGGGCAATAGACCATTCGTTATCCACTGTCGCAATGGAGCTAGTTCCTGGTCTTCCTGTTGCAGCCGTATCCATTCGTCCCGACTCTGAACCAACAGTCCTGTAGCCGTTCCGTTCCCGGTCTGTTCCCGGCTCACAGCCGTCCGAGCAGCGCCCCCGATGGCGTAGGGGATTTCTTCTCCCTCCAGCTCCTCATCTCGGTTAGTTCTTGGGGGGTTCTTCCGCAGACGAGATAACGCGTCAGCATGAACATTCTCCGCTCCTCGCTTGTAGAGGATACGGTATCTGTACTTGGCCATCCGGGCTACCCAGCGCTGTTCCAGGGCACCCAATTTCGCATTTTCCAGATGTGCCAATGGGTTGTTATCCGTGCGTATCAGCACCTCGGAACCGGCCAGGTACTCAGCGAACCGCTCCGTCATAGCCCACACCACGGCCAGCAGCTCCACCTTGAAAGAACTATAATTGTCCGGGTTCAACTCCGAGTCATGAAGAGACCGACTCGCATAGGCGATCACTCTCTCCCGCCCATCCTGAACCTGAGACAACACAGCCCCCAATCCCTGAGAGCTGCCGTCGGTGTGTAGGATGAACGGTTGCGAAAAGTCCGCATAAGCCAACACCGGCGGCTCCATGAGAGCTGTCTTCAAGTCCCGGAACGCTGCTTCTTGTGGCTCCTGCCAATGTATCTTCTTTCCCCGTTCCTTGGGGGAGCTTCCTTTCAGCAGGACTTGTAGATTGTGAGAACGGCGAGCAAAGTTCTTCACGAAGCGCCGGTAGTACCCAGCGAGGCCCAAGAACGCCCGTACATCCTTGGCGGTCTCCGGTGTGGGCCACTCCTGGATTGCGGCAATCTTCTCCTGCGATGGCCGGACTCCTTCGGCAGACACCACATGCCCCAGGTACTCGATCTGTTCCCGGAACAAGTGACACTTCTGGGGCTTCACCTTAAGCCCGTATTTCAGCAACCGGTCTAGTACCTGCTCCAGTCGGCACAGATGTTCCTCGAATGTTGGAGCATAGATGATGATGTCATCCAGATAAATGAGAGTGGCCTCGAAGTTCAAATCCCCCAGACACCGCTCCATTAATCGTTGGAAGGTGCCTGGAGCGTTGGCCAGCCCAAACGGCATTCGATTGAACTCGAATAGTCCCATGGGAAGGATAAACGCTGTCTTAGGACGATCTGCTTCTGTCATCGGGACCTGCCAGTATCCGCTGGCTAGGTCTAAGGTGGAAAAATATTTGGCCCGACCCAGCACGGAGAGAGACTCCTCGATACGGGGAAGTGGATAAGAGTCTCGGACGGTGCATGCATTTAGCTTACGATAGTCCACACAGAACCGAAGCGTGCCGTCCTTTTTCCGCACCAGCACGATCGGGGCAGCCCACGGACTCTGACTCTCGCGGATCACTCCCTTTTGTAGCATCTGGCCTAACAACGTCTTTACTTCCTGGTACATCTGCGGGGGAATCTGTCTGTACCGCTCCCTGATGGGCACTGTATCTCCGGTCGGAATTCCATGTTCGATGGCCGTGGTACAGCCAAAATCATCTTCATGTTGTGCGAACACTTTAGCATAATGTCCAAGGAGTCGCTGCACTTGTGAGATCTGTGATGGATCCAGGCCCGACAATTCCGTCCGCATGTGCTCCAGAATAGTTTGACCCTTTCGAAACGCTATTGGCTCGGGATCCTGCGTAGACCGGACACTGACCATCCAGGGATCAGGGGAATCCACCGTTAACTGCAAAGTATCTGGAGGGGGCATCACTTCTAAAGGTCGTAACACTTTGGCCATCTCACTTCGGACCCGTAGCACGACATCGTGTTCGTCCACATTCACACATCGCACTGGTACGGCCCCATTTTTAACAGTAGCCAGGGATCGGGCCACCAGCAGTCCTGTGGGCAAAGGGGATGTAAAGGTGGGCTCAATCTGTACTTGTACTCCTTCTAGAGGGATGCGAGCTTGTATGGGCAGGGATATAACAGTCTGTCCTGGGGGGAACGTCACCTTTGCTGTCGGGGAAGTAATTACTCTCCCTAGTATGTCTCCCTCCTGACAGGTCTCTTGTACTCGGACTTCCCTCACTAACTGTCTGAACACGGAGCCCTGAGGTGTACTGGTCCCCCACTGATTGAGTGTCTCTTGCGTAGTCTCCCCTAACAGAAAACTGCCAAAATCTTTCAATACGTTCATCCCCAAGGTCACAGTATGTTGTGGGCCGGGATCTCCCCGTGTTAACACAACCCCCCGGCGGCCCAGGTCCTTCCCACATAAAGATATTTGCATCCAGGTGACCCCTTCCACTGGGATGGGCAGCTGATTGGCGGCCTGTAACCATATTACGGGACCCCATTGGGGTCTGACTGTCAAAGGAAAGTGTTTTCTAAAATAAGCCTCGGGCATAGTCGTGACTTGGGACCCGGTGTCCACCAGACAACGGACAGCCCGCCCTTCAAACTCTGCCCAAACCAGGGGGCAGCTGGCAACCAAATTTCCGGGACTTTCACCACCCATCCGCGGGGACTCTGGCTCCGAGCGTCGTCCCCTTAGCTCGGAGCCCTCTAGTTTAACTCCTGACGGGACGAGGCCCTCCCTCTCCGGGGGCACTCCCGTGCGAAATGTCCTGCCTCCCCGCAACCATAGCAAGCACCGGGGACCGGATAATATCCTGGACGAGCGCCACGAGCTGGACTCCCAGACCCTTGCCCCCGGGGTAGCTCCCTTGGGCTTCGCGCATTCTTTTTAACTTCAGCCAGTTCGTCCCTGATTTGTTTGAGCTCCTGCCGCATCTCCTGAACCCACGACGGCTCACCCCCTCCTGGTGCAGCGGTCTGGATAACCCGAGTCTCTCCTGTCAGGACCGTCACCCCCCTCTCTTGCTCCCGGGTGCGGGCCTCATTGCCTATGTCGGAGAAAGTCAGGCGCGGGTCGACCCGCACTCGTTCACGTAGAGCCTGTTTGGTCAACTCATCTCGCAGTCCCGTCACCAGTTGGTCGCGCAGGGTCACGTCAACATGTCCCATCCCCATACCATCTTTCCGCACGATTGCAATGTTTAGCTCTTGCAGAGCATTCATGTACTGAGTGACAGTCTCGCCTTCTTTTTGTCGCCGTCCAAACAACCGGGCCCGCAGCTCTCCCACGTCGGTGGGATCCCCGTGCGTCCCCTCTAACACATTTAACACCCCGGTAAAAGTATTCCGCTCTGTGGGGGGTCTCAACATCACTGAATCTCGGGCCTCTCCGTCTAAGGCCATAATGGCCACCTCTGCTTCCAGGGCCGGGGTCATAGGATGCATGCTCAGCAGCCCCCGCATCCTTTCAGTCCAACTCCACAACAACATGTTGCTCCCATTAAACTTGGGCAGGTTATTCAACATGGCCCCCAATGAGAGAGACGCTCTCGGGCCAGCCCCATCCTCCGTATCTTCTGGCTCCCTCTTTGGATCCTGCATCCTGCTGACTACGCCAAATGTAGAGACCGCAGATAAAGAAGGATGCAGGGACAAAGAGGAGTCAGAAAGCAAATAACGTTTTTTTAACTTTCCTTTAACTTCCAACCCAACAAAGAAATAACAACAGTTTTCCACGCAGGGAACTTAGGTACACGATCACAATTTCACAGTAAATCCTATCTACTATATAGGCGCCCTGAACTAAACCCGCGAAACACGACAGCGCCTCACTAGTGACCCACTAACAAGAACAAGTCAACCAAGTTCACTTATCAGCGTTGTTTCAACGATGCAGTCCTGATGGTGAAGCTCCGTCAGCGGCGTAGTCCTGATGGTGAAGCTCAGTCAGCGACGTAGTCCTGATGGCGGGGGAAGGAGGTGTCCTCCGTTGACGGGCCCAGGTGTAGATTCGAGTCCAGAATGTCTTTTGCGGTGCTGCGTTACCTCCCACAGGCGGACGTTGATCCGGGATAACAGTTTCCACGTCCAGAGAGGGGTCTTTTTGAGAAGAATTGGCAGAATAATCGGTATCAGTCACAGCTAAGAAAAACCCAGGAGGGCCCGGAGCACTCTGTGGCAAGATGCTCCCGGGGAACACGGTAATATTGTCCCTGAGCTGATCAGCGCTACCCCTCTGCCTGGGGGGTCGCTGACGACGAGTGCGCCTCTTTTTGGGGGGCTCTGGTAATTGCCCGCAGTGTCTGTTGCACGTTCTCCCCCTGCTTCCAGCAAGTCTCACTGCGGCCTGCACACACACAACAACTGCGCTGCAGTTTCCTCTCCTCAGAGATTTCCCGCGCTTCTCTGTCCCTGCTTTCGCGCATTTTGCTTTTTATCCTCTCCTCTCCCTGCGTCACTCTGCCTCCTGTCACATGAGCCTGGCTTCCCATGCGCCCCTCAAATCCGTCCCCCGGAACCCCGACTCCCGGCAACAATGGTTCCACCCGTCTGCACAGCTCACCAGGTCCCTGTCCCCTACATGTACACCCGCATTAAATGAAATTGTAGTGAGGATGATAAACTAAAGGGCGAATTTCTGGACTGTGGGAATAAATTGAGAAATAGAGGTTACCCTGCCTGGATGCTAAACAGGGTGAAAAAAATTGTGGGACAGTAAAATCGTCATGATTTATTAGATAACACTTTATGCAAGGCAAAAAAATGGAACAATAAACCCATTCTTTCTCTACAATATAGTCCCCAATTTTTGGATATCAAGATAATTTTTTACAAATATCTTCCAATTTTGGAAGAGGACAGTATTTTGTCCAAAGTACTAAGTTTGGGTTGTGTGGTTGTTGCAAAAAGGGCCCAAACTGTGGGTAACATTCTCTCTAACCCACGTTCTGCCAACCAGGATAGACATACATAGCTGGATTGTAAGGGGGTTTTTAAATGTGGTGAAAACCGATGCAGGATGTGCAAATTTGTATCTGTAACAAAAACCTTCAGTAACTCTAATGCATATAACACTTTGATATTAAACAATATCTAAATTGCAATAGTGAGAATGTGGTATATACATCATTCACTGTTCCCGTTGCAATAAAATGTATGTCGGATGCACTATTATGACTTTAAAAAAACGCATTTCTGAACATCTAACTGACATTTATAGTATTTCAGAATCTTTTCGTACAATGTCACAGGCTTCCAGACATTTTGTACAGGTCCATGGGCGGAATACATCATCCTTTCAAGTCTATGCCATCGAGAAAACCCATTTGACATGGAGGGGAGGTGACATCAGGAAACACCTTCGTGACCGGGAAGCCTATTGGATGTTTTATCTGAACACTTGTAGTCCAGCAGGATTGAGTCTCCACAAGGAATTATTATTCCATTACTAATTTGCGTTCTTTACTTATGTGCTGTTTGCGTTTATTTGCGTTGTTGCGATTTTAAACAATTTCTGTTGTTGGTTTTATATCACTTGATCCTTTTTTTTTTTCTTGTTTTGGGAGGTGTGATTTATTGACCATTGTAAAAATTGTGGGTTAGTTGTGTGCATTACAGCTTTGACAAAGAACACAGCTCATGTTCGAAACGCGTAGCTGCACATATGAGTGCCATGTCACTATTTCATATGAATTTGGAATAAAGACAAGCTTTTTTATCAGCTGGACACATCCTGCTTTTTTCATTCAACACTCAAGTGGTCCGCTTGGAGTCTGTGCTGCTACACACCGAGGTGGTAAGCTGGCTATTTCTTTTTCATCATAAAAAACAGATGTAGAATTGTGTCTACAAGAGCACCCTCCTTAGGTTATAGTCTTT